>NC_090183.1:21379354-21679354 GCF_024679245.1 Pseudorasbora parva
AAATGATAAAAATGCAAAAAATAAACTCTATCCTAATCGCAAGATCTTTAGATTAAAATGAGTATGAATCTCTCTCTCTCTCTCTCTGTCTCTCTCTCTCTCTCTCTCTCTCTCTCTCTCTCTCTCTCTCTCTCTCTCTCTCTCTCTCTCTCTCTCTCTCTCTCTCTCTCTCTCTCTCTCTCTCTCTCTCTCTCTCTCTCTCTCTCTCTCTCTCTCTCTCTCACTCTCACTCGTGTTGTAACTCTCACTCTCACTCGCATCGTAAACCAATGCATTGCTCTTTAAGAAGTAAAGCATCAGTTTCATCATTGCTTGTTGGTGAATCTTGTAAGGTGGTGTTAAAAGTTTATATATGGGTTGTGCTGATAGCCGATAGTATCCTCTCAGAGATATTGCCATTGATATTATTATTATTATTACATAACCACACTTGTGACATCACGACATGCTTATGGGGATTGATTACTCCTCAATAAAAATGTTTTTTTTTAAAGGGTTGAAGAATTGACAAATCAACTTTCCCTTGAGCTTATGATATATAAAAGGAGCAGAAGCTCATTAAATATGCAAACATTTTTCCAATCCTAGTCGTGCCGGCACGCCCATTAAAACCCAGCGTTCAGGAAAGAGCCTCAAAACCAGTGTAGAAAATAGCCTATTAGTTATTCATTATGTTTTTTTTTTTTTTTTTTTTTTTTTTTTTTTTTTTTTTTAATGTAAAAAACACACAAACGTCATTAGCTGACCTCAGTCAACAGTATCATTTTTTTTTTTTTAAACCCAGTTCATGACACCTTTAAAACTGGAAAAAAGCACCCCTATCAAAGCTCCCCTATCAAAATGTAATGCAAGGTGATCTATTGACACATTGTCAAGAGCGCTTGTTATAAATGAGATGCATCATTCATATACAGTTCTTTGAGCAAAGATCCAAAAATGGTTTTGTTTCCATAGCATACTGTTTCCATTTAATGATACCTAAAAACAGTCCTTAGGTCCAAACACAGCAAAGTCATCTGGTGGATTAATTGCTTATTGCTTTCACTTTCAGGGAAAGTGAGAGAGTTTACATAATAATAATAATAATAATAATAATAATAATAATAATAATAATAATAATAATAATAATAATAATAAACTTTATTTGTAAAGCCCTTTTCATATTCACTTTGCACATTCATATTCACATGCACATTCTTAACCTGAATATGCTGAATAGGCCGGTAGTGCATGTGGTCATGTAAATGGCTAACACATTTTGCTTTAAAGCATTAAATAAAGCATTACATTTATATAAAACAGACATAATAAATTGAATATTGTGACTCGAGTAATCAGTTTTAACAGTAAAATAACCAGATATATTAACCCTCTGGACTCTATGGGTATTTTGTGGCCCTGAAGAAATTTGACATGCTATGACATTTTTGTTTTCTTCAGTTGCTTTAAACTAAAGCATTTTAATGGCTTAAGTCTGATTACACTGTATTCAGCACAAACATAATAGTTTGTAGTTTTGGGAAAATGTTTATGCATAGTTTTTAGAGAACTAAAACGTGAAATCACTAATCTAACCCACTTTAAACATTTGTTCACAAAGTTCACAACTGGATTTTGTTGCCTAGAGTTTTTTCTTCATTACAATGTGAAAGCCATTGTGATCACTCATTCATACAAAACAATATAGTCATTTACCTTTTGTAAGACACTTATTGTCAAAATGGTATGCAGGGATCGTGTGGATCATCATGAATAATGATGTGATTAAACACCTGAGGCGTCAATGCCTCCTTCTCTGAATATCAATGAAAAATGTAACAGAGGGAACTATAGAGAATGAATGTGAGGAGACAGACCCCAAGACAACAAATGCAATAAAAAATAATAATAATAATATGTTTAATCTACATCTGTGCAGTTTTTGGAGTATTTATTATAATTTTTAAAAATATATATAAAAAAAAAATACAAAATGTATGAAAATTAATTTTTATGTAAAATTCACTTTATAAAAGACCCACATTTCTAACTTTCATCCGTGGGGATAACAATTGAACATGGTTTAGTGTACGATAGTGTTCGTTTTTAAATTAAATTAAAATGTATTTTACCTGTAAATTGCTATAGAGCTCCTTTATAAGATTTGTTCTATTTGACTGACTGAAAGAAATCTTTTCACAAGTATTTTCAGTTGTCATAAATGTTATGAAATCACAATTATAATAATTTTAAAAAAAAATCAAGTGTAGCATTTTTTGTACCGATTTTTATTTTTATTTTACAATCAAACTTGAACAAGAGAGTCTTTAGAGTTTATAATTTATTTCAAACATCTGATTTTTTTTTATAATTCTACAAATTTAATGTACACTTTAGTTAACTGTAACAGAACAAAAATGAACAGAAATGACCAGTTATATTACATATTGAGTAAAAAATACAAAACATGAACATCAAAATGCAATTAACTGAACAGCAATAACAAGATAACAAGCAAAAACAAATCTATTCCTGTGTGTGAGTGAGTGAGTGATCATTTTGCATTGTGGATGTTTTATGCATTGTTGGAAGTGTGCCACTTCAGTTCTGTATGCATGTTCTGTGTTGTTTCTTTTTTTTTTTTAGGATGCATATTGTCAATTTTCTAAGTGGTGTCTCTGGTGTGAGTGGAATTACCTTTTTTTTTTTTTTTTGTCACGAGCATGAAAACAGATATATATCTAATATATGGTTTTTATTTGTAGATCTAGAGAGTGTGGACAACGGTAGAAAGTTTCATGCCATTTGAACAAAGGGAACTTTTTTTTTTTTTTTTTTTTTTTTTTGAGCAAATGTCTTTTGGGGTCAGAAAAGACCCCAAGGTCTGTAGAAGGGTGTAAACAAAGTTTTATTTGATCCAACATAGTAAAAACAGTAAAATAAATGTTTTCTATGTGAATATAGTAGAATGTAATGTATTCCTGTGATCTATTTATCATCATTACTCCAGTCCTCAGTGTTGCATGATCCTTCAGAAATCATTCTAATATGATGAGTTGATGCTCAAGAAATATTTATTATTATCATGCATGTTGAAAACAGTTGTGTAATTTTTTTCAGGATTCTTTGATCTAACGGAAATTTAAAAAAATAACATTTTAAAATGTAACGCTATACAAAATATTTTTTTACGATTATTCTTTTTACATTTTTATTTTTATTTTTAAATTGTATTATTTATCAGTATAAGGCATGTTTGTGAAAAAAAGTATTAATTTCTTAAAAAATAAATAAATAAATAAATCAATAAATAAATCAATAAAAAAAATAAAAAAAACAGCAAACAAAAAACAAAAACAAAACAAAATGAATAGCCTTGTCAAATGACTGTCGTTTTAACTTATATGGTGGAAAAGGTGACGTTTGCCAGAAGGATCAAGTGAACGATCTGTAAGCAAAGAATCTACGGTTGTATTTTGTAATACAAAATAATTTTAACCTTTGTCATTAGTTTTGTATGGTACTTGGAGTTTCCTTATTGTTGCTGTACTAGCATATTGCGTCATCTAGACAATGTGGTTTCTCTAAGAAACTTTCAATTTAATCAGAAATTGTTTAAACAGCTAGTCAATAAGTGGATAAATCACTACTTACTGCTTGCAGGAATAGAGTTGCCCTTTTCTTCAGTTTAAGACGCTAAGCGAAGCTTGGCTGAAATGGGCCGAACAAAATAACAATTTTGAAATAAATTGTTGTGGTATCCGATTATAATAAACCTCAACCATGACTGTGGACATATGACAACACTCCCCTGCACAGCCTAAACATGACGTGTGTCATGAGAGCTGCTGTTTTTACTATCCTTAAGTGTCTTTACCTGAAGTCCTGATGATTCGGCTGCGTCAGTTCTGCCTGACATTGAACATGTTTGGACAGATGCAAATGTTGGGGGCATGCGTATAAATGATCCCCAACGCTTGCGTCACGGTTGGGTTTATGTTGAGAAGCACTTCTTTTTCTGTGGTGTTTTTGATTTACGAGATTTGCATAAGAAGTAGGAGGCAATGGTGTTTGAGACTCACAGTATGTGATGTCCATGTACTGAACTCTTATTATTTCACTATGGCAAGGTTAATTATTTTTTTCATTCTAAGGCACCTTTAAAGCAAAGCTCTGCATTATTTCCCTGTTATTTGTTCTTTGAGGGTTGATTGAGAGGTCTTAACTCATAGTTTGTTGGTAGAGTGGGTTTGCTGGATTATTCATGAAATTAATGTATGATAGGTTTTTTGTTTCTAATTGCGAGCAAAAGTTTTGTTTCATCGCAAACACACAGCTGGCTTGCATTTGCATTTCCCCTTTAAATAATGAAATATACATCAGAATATTGATACCCTTTTTTTCACAATACTCAATTAATGATTGTGAGCTGAGCAGGTGTCTTTGGAAGAAGTATCTTTTCTGAATTTTACAGAAATAAATAACAATCCCATGCTATGGGTTCATCCATTGATACAGGCTGTAGGTTTTTTTTTTTTTTTTTTTTTTTTTTTTTTTACGCTCTTGTTTTGAAGCTTCGGCTTTTTAAATGTGGAAGTGTGCTAAAGGACTATAAGCTTGTTTGAGATGCACCTCGCCTCACCTCCCCTGAAATTTATGCGAGAGTAGGCGGCTGCAGTGAGGGGAGTGAAAAAACTGTAGCCAAGACTCTCTTCTCGTAGTGGATCAATAGGCTCGTTTTGAGATGCTCATCGATTCGCCTGAAATTTAGGCCAGAGTAGGCAGCTGCAGTGAGGGGAGGAGTGAAAAAGTGCAGCCAAGACGGACAGTTCTCTCTTTGTGTAGTGGATCAGAAACCTACAAGATACAAGGCGGATATTGCATGATTTACACTCATGCACTGTGTTGCTAATAATCTTGGTGTAATTTAAGTTCTATTGCTTTTATAAGAAATATGATGAACAAGACACCTAAAGTACCTATTTATTTAATTGTGTCAAAAAGACATGTTTTTCCTCTGTTTAATATAGACATTTTTGACAACTATCACATATCCCATAGAGAGATAGAACTGTATGAACATTTGGGAATATCCACACATAATATACACATCAAATCAAACATTTTAAAAGAGAACAATTCATCATGGTTGCTTACATTAATAAGCATTTAGCTCTGTCGTCAGTGAGTCATTTCCCTTTGTGCTTTTGCAGTGCAGAGTGCAGCTTTACTGGCATGCATTTTGCGGTGATCGGTTCTACGCAGTTTACTCAAACAAGCCTAATAATCCCACACAAAAGATTGCAATACTATACTCTATTGACACCATTTCATGCTTTTCATCTTCAGAAAGATATTTCTTTCTCTTCATATAGCATGAGAACTATGGCTTGCTTAATATTTTGGAACAACCTCTTTAAGTAGGGTTTCCATTTACCCAAGTAGACCTGGCAAACTATTTAAAGGGGTGATGAGTTGAGAAGTCAACTTTCCCTTGAGCTTTTGATATATAAAAGGTCATGGTAATATAAGAATATCCTGTAAGTTTCAGAGCTGAAAACGTCCTTGTTAGTCAAAGAAAAAAAGATTGACGAACCTTTGCAATAGTAGGCTCCTTTAAGAGACCCAAGACGGGGGAGGGCGTTCCGGTTTTTCCCCCTGGGGGATTGAATATGTGTTTGGGTCAGTTAAGTTCCGGCTATGGCCGAATGAAGTTGTATGTTCTACACTGCCTGATACTTCAGTAAAGTTCCTAAACTTGTGACGTCTCGTCCAGTTATTCAAGTATATTACACTGGTGACGAGGATGGGATCGAACCAACTATGTGCAGATAAGTTTTTTGTGTGTGCCTGTTTAGTGAACGTGCTTTGTCTGCCATCTTGAAACAAAAATGACTACGCTCGGCCGTATAGAAGAGTTTGATGAATGCTCAAGACACTCTTTTGAGGAATACGTAGAAAGACTGGAATGTTTTTTTCATGCAAATGACATCGAGGATGATGCGAAGAAACGTTCCGTGCTGCTCAGTGTCTGTGGGGCAAAAACATATTCCACTTTACGTTCAGTGCTGGCCCCGACACAACCGTCTATTGTGACTTATGCAAACATTGTCGCTGCCCTAAAACGCCATTACAGCCCAGCGCCGTCAGAGATTGTTCAACGTTTTCATTTTCACAATTGTAAGCAGAAACCTAATCAAAGCATCTCTAACTACATTGCTGAGCTTTGACGATTGTCTGTGCACTGTGCTTTCGGTGACCAGTTAGAAGCCATGCTACGTGATAGAATAGTGTGTGGGGCTCTGGATGAAGCGCTACAGCGACGCCTACTGGCTGAACCCACACTCACATTTAAAGAGGCAGAGGAAAAGGCACTAGCTGCTGAAACGACATTGTTAAATGCTCGCCTACTTCGTCAGCAGCAAAACGAATCACTGCAGGAGGACGATGTTCATTTTGCAGCCCATGCACATGCATCAGTACACAAGACAACAGTTCCTAGTGAAAATCAGAGACGTGACAAGCCATGTTTCAGATGTGGCAGTCAGCATACTCCACAAACCTGTAGGTTTTCTGCAGCGGTATGCCATTACTGTAAAAAAAGAGGGCACATAGCTCGTGTGTGTTTAACAAAGACTAGACATGGTACGGACAAGGAGGCAGACCACAACAGCAGAGCGGCATACAAACGTTATAACTCATAAAGAACAGAACGATTACTCTGTGTACAGCACCACTACAAAATCAAAACAAGGGGGGCAGAAGCCGTATCTGGCCACTGTTATATTGAACAAACAAGCACACACAATGGAAGTGGATTCAGGAGCTGCATGCTCCTTGATTAGTGAGCATGCTTATCACTCATGGTGGCCTTTTCAACCCCCTGAAATGCTTGCAAACAATGGAATACTAAAGCAGTGGTCACAGTCAACCTTGGAAGTGAAAGGCAAAATATTTGTGGAAGTAATATACAAGGGGACGCAAAATACACTACCCCTGTTTGTCATTCAGGGCCAGGGCACTAGTCTGTTGGGACGGGACTGGTTTGATGCTTTAGGAATATCAGTCGAAGGACTACACAGGGTACAGCTGCAGTCGATAGAGGACATTTTGACTGAATATTCAGAGGTTTATCAGGACATTGGGGTTTGCCGGACCCCCCCAATCTCTATTGATATTGACTCCACAGTTACTCCACGTTTCTTCAAGGCCCGCCCAGTTCCTTTTGCTTTACGACCACAGCTTGACCAGGAATTGGACAAATTAGTGACTCAAGGCATTTTTGAACCTGTTCGGCATGCAAAGTGGGCAACGCCTATAGTTGTGGTAGCAAAAAAAGATGGGGGCCTGAGGATCTGCGGTGATTACCGCTGTACTGTGAATACAGCTGTTAAGCCTGACGTGTACCCTATACCCACAGCATCTGAACTGTTCTCAAAGCTAGCTGCAGGAGTAGTTTTCATTAAACTTGATCTGAAACAAGCTTATCAGCAGCTTCCATTGGATGACGATTCAGCTGACTTGCTGACTGTTAATACTCACCGTGGGCTGTTCCGAGCTCGAAGGTTGCAATTTGGGGTGTCAACAGCAGTCTCAATATTTCAAAGATTTATGGACACCTTGCTTGCAGGAATTCCAGGGGTCCAGCCATACCTGGATGACATCCTAATTTAAGGCAAAACCATAGAAGAACACAACACACGTCTACGGGCCGTACTGAAGTGCTTTGCTGAAGCTGGGATGCGACTAAAGAAAGAGAAAAGCATTTTTGCAGCTACACAAGTGGAGTTTTTGGGGTTTCGAGTGGATAAGGATGGCATCAAACCAACCCGTGAAAAGGTAGAAGCTATCCAAAAAGCTCCGCCCCCACGGAACAAAACAGAACTTCAGGCATTCTTGGGGCTGCTTAACTTTTACAGCTGTTTTCTACCAAATAAGGCAACTGTCCTGGAACCCTTGCATCGCCTTCTAGACCAATCTGCCACATGGCAGTGGGGAGTAAAGCACAAGATGGCATATGCTGAGGCGAAACAGTTACTACAAACGGATGATGTGCTGGTGCATTATGATGAAAATAAACCCCTGGCAGTGGTTTGCGATGCCTCACCATATGGGCTTGGAGCTTTATTGTTCCACATGGAACGTGATGGTGGGGAGCGGCCCGTTTGCTTTGCTTCCAGAACAATGACCACCACTGAACGTAATTATGCCCAAATTGATAAGGAGGCATTGGCGGTTGTTTTTGCTGTCAGGAAGTTTCACCAGTATCTCGCAGGCCGCCATTTTATGATTTTTACAGACCACAAACATCTGCTAGGACTCCTACACCATTCCAAACCAATGCCTGCCATCCTTTCACCACGGATGCTACGTTGGAGTCTGATCATAGGAGCTTACGACTATGAACTGTGCTACAGACCAGGCAAACACATGGGCAATGCTGATGCCCTGAGTCGCTTACCCTTGCCAGCATTTGATGCGGTTACACCACCACCCCTGGAAGTACTGCTACTGGAAATTGCGCCAGATACCCCCATGCATGCTGAGCGAATCGCTAAAATGACACTTGAGGACTCTGTCATGTCTCGAGTACTGCGCTGGGTGCTGCATGGGTGGCCGGCTGATATAGAGGATAGCCAGTTCAGACCTTTCTTTTCTCGCCGCCATGAACTCCCTGCACATAAAAATTGTGTGCTTTGGGGAAGTCGTGTGGTTGTTCCTTGTTCGGCAAGGAGAGAAGTACCTGCTATGTTGCATGATGCACACCCGGGCATAGTACATATGAAGGGACTCGCAAGGAGTTATGTGTGGTGGCCAGGCATGGACTGAGATATAGAGGAGACTGTCAAGGCATGTGAGACGTGTCAGAAGTCACGTCATGCACCTCCTAAAGCAAAAGTGCATCCTTGGGAGTGGACAAGAAAAAGATGGTTCCGGCTGCATATTGACTTTGCAGGCCCTTTTCAGGCCAAAATATTCCTCATTGTGGTTGATGCACATAGCAAGTGGCTGGAAGTGTCTCTGATGAGTTCCATGTCATCATCAGCCGTCATTAACACACTGAGACTATTGTTTGCAACACATAGTTTGCCCGACATCATAGTCTCAGACAATGGTGCTGCTTTCACCTCTACAGAGTTCAAAGAGTTCGCAGAACGGAACAGCATTCGCCATGTCACTACAGCACCATATCACCCAAGCTCAAATGGTCAAGCTGAACGCATGGTGCAGACAACAAAGGAGGCCCTGTCTCGCATCACCAAGGGAGAATGGCAAACCAGGCTTGCTCGTTTCTTGTTGTCACAGCATGTTACACCCAATTCGGCAACAGGAAAAAGTCCTGCTGAGTTGCTTATGAACCGTCGACTTACAACTGCCCTGGATCGTCTGCATCCTGACCATGATGGTGATATGCTCCGCAGGCAGGAGCTGAATGCTGAGAAATGCCCTGGCACGGTCAGAGAGTTTAGACAGAATGACTTGGTGTTCATGAGAAGTTACACCAGAGATTCTAAGTGGATGCCTGGAATCATCGTAGACATCACAGGTCCCTTGTCATACAAAGTCAAGGCTGGCGATGGGCAGGTGCACAGACGACATGTTGATCAACTGCTGAACAGGGCGGCACCCTTGGCCGACCAATCAAGGCCCGAGCCAGATGGCTACACTGTTCCCCCATCAGAGCTTGCAGGTGGTGAAATGGTTGAGTTATAGCCGCCGGCATTAGAGGTGGGAAACCCTGGTGTTGATGACTTTACGGGAGCTGAGGGTCTGCCTGAGCCTCCTCCTTCTCGGAGGTACCCTGTAAGAGAGCATCGCCCTCCAAGAAGATTTTCAGATTTTGTGGACTGGGGGAAAGGGGTGTAATGTATTGACGAACCTTTGCAATAGTAGGCTCCTTTAAGAGACCCAAGACGGGGGAGGGCGTTCCGGTTTTTCTCCCTGGGGGATTGAATATGTGTTTGGGTCAGTTAAGTTCCGGCTATGGCCAAATGAAGTTGTATGTTCTACACTGCCTGATACTTCAGTAAAGTTCCTAAACTTGTGACGTCTCCTCCAGTTATTCAAGTATATTACAGTTCTGTGCTATTCTCTCTCTTGACTTGACATTTGAAGGGCGCACGTGGTTCACGCTTATCGACCGATCGTGCAGGCTATGTAATACAAAAATAATAGTCCAATCAATCGCGGGAGGATGAGAAATACATAATTGTGTTTGTTTGATAAAGACGTACTTGAATCAGTCTAGTTGCTGCTTTCAAAGCAACCCCTCCCTCATTTGAACTGAACTGACAGGGGCATAGATATGACAGGAGCTGAAGCTCATTAAATATGCAAACATTCTCCAATCCTAGCCGTGGGCGTTTACTTACAAGTCTCCAGTGCAGCATGCCCATCAAAACCCAGCGTTTTGGAAAGAGCCTCAAAACCAGTGTAGAAAATAGCCTATTACTTATTAGTTACGATGTTTTTGAATGAACAAACCACACAAATGTCATTAGTTGACCTCAGACAACAGTATTAAAAAATTAAAAGCCAGTCCATGACACCTTTAACAAATCTGTCTGAGATTGTTACCAGTTATCTAAAAATGTATGGACAACTAAAACAAACAAAAACTTTCTTTGAAAAACTAAAATCTGAATGTTTGTTGTAATCAAATCCTACTGATTAGTCACTTACAGTTAATAATAATTTGGAACACAGTATAATCCTGGCCTTCTGAGCACAGCCCTATTTTAGCATTATGCAATTAAGCTTTATGAAGTGACTTTTAGCTACATCCTGTTTAAACTACTTGGAGGTAAATTATATGATCAAAATCTTTACAAACCACATTATGAGTAAGTTCCAACCAAACATTTTCCAAATGTGTCTTGGAACAAAATAAATAAACAAACAACAAACAAAGATATTTTTCTAGCCTGACCAAAAAGTGTTATATATTCTGTCAGAGAAAAGGTTCTGAAAAAAAAGAAAAGAAAAAAAAATGCCAATGACCACAAGCTGGTGTTTGTGTCCTGCAAGTCTGTTGAACACATTCAGGCATCAGAATCATCAGTAAAGGAAAACAACATTGAATGTTATCACCAGCACAACACAATTACATATTCCTAGGGGACACAATTTACTACTTCTAACTTGTTCTCATTTTCTTGTACTAGGTGGCAGCAATAAACCCAAACCACCCACTGGCTCAAATGCCCTTGCCTCCTTCCATGAAGAACTGCATTCAGTTGGCTGCCTGTGAGGCTAGTGAGCTCCTACCCATGAACCCTGACCTCCCTGCTGACCTCTTCACCTCCTGCCTCACTACACCAATCAAAATCGCCCTACGTTGGTGAGATATGCTGATTACACATATGCAGTTGCATTCACTCAAATATCTTCATGTACAACTGTAATGGTGAGCTAATCAAGCCAGGTATTTTAATCAAAATTGCTAAATGGAAATAGTCACAGAATCAGGGATGCATTGATATGAATATTCTGGCCAATGCCGATAATTATTTATATATGAAAGCTGATAACCAATTAGCTTTCAAAACTGGCCAATAAATCTAAATCCTGGTATATTTTGAGAGCCTTGTTACAACTTTCTTTATAGCTCATGCAGTGTAGGTACATGTTAAATAATAATTACAAAATGGTACCCTATTATATTGCAACTTTATATGTATATTATAAAAATAAGGTAGCAGTACAATAGGGTGCCATTTTGATCGCATTATTTAACATGTACCAACACTGCATGAACAATAATTCTACAAGATTTATTAATCTTAGTTAATATTAATTTATACATTTTCTAAGACATTTTAAAGTTGTATCTGTTAACAATAGTTAATGCACTGTAAGCTAACATTAATGGGTTAGTTCACCCAAACATGAAAATTCTGTCAATAATTACTTACCCTAACAAAAATATTTTACGTGCTTTCAACTAATTATTATTTAGTAACTAGTTCCACAGATTTTTTTATGTTCACTCAATTTCGTTCAAGAAATTGTTAATTGAATTAATAATTTTTAGTTGGCTCAAACTTGACTTCAACTTTAAAATAATTGTTTACTCAATCTGTTTTATAATTAATTAAACTAAAATGTTTTAATTAGGAGTTTCATTTTTAAATTTCCGTGGAACTAGTTATAAAATATTATAAAAAGGATAACAAAAAATTAAAACACATTGTATCATCTGCATTTATAACATTTGTCATACAAACAGTAAATTTTTTCATTACAAAATAATAAAAGAAAAATGACCAAAGCCCTTGTAAATTTTCTTTAATGCACCTTTAATTTCTTTAATATGCCTTCAGTTTTAAAACTACACACACAAAGTAGATACAGTGAATCGTTCTTGCTACTTCCCAGTGTTTCAGCTAGTAATGCAGAAGAACTGATTGGCTTGGATGAAAACATTTGTAACGATGACAAAGCATCAATGGATGCCACACCCTGTTGGAGAAAGGGTTAAAAAATCGAATTATGCTCTTTAAACATTTTATAAATAATTAAGAAATTACTTGCATGTGTGACTAAATTAAAGTGGCAAACTAAAGTAGTTGTTTACCCTATATTGTAACATACATGGCTTTCTTTCTATTACGTTGTTTAGAATTAGTCCCGTTGAAAACGAGCGTCTTTTTATCATAGTATTCGTGGTTATGTCGTTGGAACACGAAAACTCACGTTCAACACAACCACATAACCCTAAATAGTGTAAATTATTGGGCTTACATTACACATTTGACATGTTTCAGTATTTCAATACTGAAATTCAATTTGCTCATATAAAAATCAGCACCAATGACCTTGGCCTATATGAGAGGCCATAGCACAAAAATAGCACACAACATGCTAAAATTAAATCTAAAATACATTATAGTATTATAACACTAAAGTTATTACTTAAACATGGTTAGAGAACACGTATCTTCGACATATGTCTGCAATTTAATCATTAACGTTACCACTTACCTGATGCGTGAACTGCACCCTCAAAATTGCTACTGCTGTGCTGCTATCTCCTACTGGTGAAACCTGCAATCTGTGCAAAGTCAAACGAGCAATAAAGATCCTTCCACGAATTCAAACGGGCAATACAGATTCTCCGCAAAGTCAGATGAGCTCTTGTACTATTCATTAAAGTTAGGCAGATTAAATGCAACTAACTACATATGTTAATGACCTATATATTTATATCAAATATGTAATTGGCCCCATGTATATAGAAGTGTTGTAGGATCCATCTTAAACAAAACATCGAAAATAGCTGGGCATCTAAAATCACAAATATTGTTATTGTTGTTAAATGTTGATATAGGCTATTATCAAATGTTTCTAAAAGCCAAATTCAACAGCACAAACAAAAATCTATTTACATAAGAAAATTATTGTGTGTAAAATATCATGTTGATATTGACTGGATTTGCGTTTGTTAGTCCAGTCAACATTTGCAATTCTAAGTGTTTACTGGATTTTAAAATATCAATTAATTTAATTTTTTTTAAAATGTATATTTCTGCAGACATAATATAATGTCTTCTTAACTAGCACAGGTAAGAAAATTAGTTCAACGTATATTTTTTTGCTCTTCCAACATTTTATTAATTGGCATTTTTAGAGTGTAACACAAATGAAGATATTTTTGTTGAAATCCAATGGCTCAGAAAGGCTTTTCATTGACACTAATGTTATTTCCTCTCTCAAGACCGATAAAAGGCACTAAAGACATTGTTACAAAGCCCATCTCACTACAGTGGTTCTACAATAATTTTATGAAGTGACGAGAAACTAGTGCCTTTTATGTAGCCTGACAAGCCAGACCCACATCATCAAGATGTTTGGTCTGGAAACTCACCATTGCCCCTCTGCACAATCCGAGGGGCAGGATAAACGGTTGTCTTTCAAACTCCCTCTACACACAATTTTTTTTTTTAACAATAGTGTTAACAATTATGATGTTATGCATATGTCAGTCCCAATCATAGTTATTAATGTTTTGCATTGCTGTTGAGTGCTCTTGCTGAAGCTAAAGATGATCACCGGTACAATGAGTGCCAGCATGTTATTAACTCAGCTAAATGTGTATGAGATTAATCATACATTATACTACATAAACTTAATATTACGATTTGTATCTGGGCCAAATTACGCAAAAAGACAAATGAACTTGACTGTGCTGGTCAGAATATATAACACCTGTTGTGGATATGCTAACAACGAGCTGAAACAGCAACTAAACCCATAGAATTCACAACATTTTATTACAATAATTCACATTGTTTTAATACAATAGTGTTCTCTTTATAATTGTATTATTTTTTATTATTATTATTATTATTATTATAATTATTACGTGTGTGCGTGTGCGTGTGTGCCTGTTTGTGTGTGTATTTAGTTCATTTTCATTTAGTTATTATTATTATTATTATTATTGTTATTATTATTATTATTATTATTATTATTATTATTATGTTTTACCTGTATTAAAACAATCCAATTGCGGTACATTACTGAAAACCATCCATCTCCGGAATGAGCCTGCAAGGCTTATTTTTCAGACCAGTGTTTGCAGTATTTGCCCTTACTCTCAAACTATGCATGTAACTTTGATTTTAATAAAAACCCTACATGCTACATTTGATTCTGAATAGACCTACAGGGACTGTACATAATTAGCTAATAATCCATCATATTCAAATCATTAAAGCTCCATTCTTTAATGAATAAACAGCCAATATCCTAGTAAGATGCATGCTGATAAGCAACTTAATAAAAACGAGAATTGAATCCTAAAATGAAGTGATACCAGATTTCCATGTTTGAGCTGTACCATACAGCTTACATGATCAAAAAAAATAAATGGTAATACGTATGTAATTGTCTTTTTTTCTTCTTCAAATCTGCCAGTTACGGAAGGTTTTGGGGAAGCAAATCCAGAACAGCTTAGGTGCCTACTCTCTGTTATGTATTGTCATCATTGTTCTGCGTTCTTATTGGTTTGCTGGCATTTGGGGGATTTCAGTCATTACTTTTGGAGTAAAAAGTCATTACTGAAACCATTTTCATAGTATTTTATTTTCTCCATAGGGAAATGTATTTTTAACCAAACTAAAGAAAGACCCTACTGTAAGGGGGTTTTCACACCTGAAAGTCCGCACCAAGGTCCGAACCAAAGTTTGTGTTTGGACATTTGGTTCTTTTTGGTTTGCTTTCACATTGCAGTTATATCAGCGCACCAAAGAACTTTACATGACGCACTGGCGTCCTGTCGTCATCATCTATGTGGGCTGCATCTTAACATTGATTGGTTTGTTAGCGGACGTGCGTCTGATGTCAGTGTGTTGTCAATTCAGCGGCTAACGAATGAACAGACGCATATCGTTGGCAATACTGTTAATATTATGGCACTACTATCTGCAGCACCAACTATACTCGAGGCAAATCCACCAAATGAACGTCCTCGTTGTGCAAACATTTTATCGGCGCCGACAGGAAAGGAGGAGCTCCTAGAAGATAGGCTTTTTAGCCAAACAATGTGTTTTATTTTATAGTTATGTTTAAATATTATAATGTTATTTTTAAATTTCATCTAGGCTATATTGATTATGAAACGTGCACAGATGTGCAATATATGTCAAAGACATTGAGTCAGAAATAATTTTGACCACTTCATTAAGATTTGTTTTGTAGAAAGCTTTGTATTTTGTATCTTAATTTTAATAAATGTTTCATCATTTGCCTGAATTTAATAAATAAGCTTAAATAAATAATATAGCAGACATCCCGTGACGGAGTGATCATTTGCGTTGCACATGAACTGGAGTGGTCTCATAAATAAACCGAAACTCAGCATAACGTTACTTGTCTCACAGACATTAGAAATATATATAGGCCTATATATATATATATATATATATATATATATATATATATATATATATATATATATATATATATATATATATATATATATATATATATATATATATATATATATATATATATATATATATATATATATTCTCACAAGCAGAGCACGCCGTTCACGCGAGCTGACATGACTACACAAGCGGTTCTGTTTAAAATGCTGCGTGATCACTGCTGCTCACGTGTGTTGTGAGTTTAATCTGTGTTTTTTCACTAATCCTACACCAGAACTTCCTGTAAATGGTCTGAAAGTCCGAACTATACAGAAAATGCTTTCACACAAGAAACGAACCGAACCTTTGTTCAGTTTGGTCCGGACCGAGACTACCTCTTTTCGTCGGACCAAATTTGGTCTGTTTGGTCCGGACCATGGTCCGAGGGAGGTTTCACACCTGTAATTTTGGTTCGTACCAAACTGAAAAGTCCGAAAATCCGGACCAAACAAGGTAGGTGTGAAAGCACCCTAAGTGTAATGAGGCAGCTATTAAAAATGAGTTTTTTTTTTTTTTTGAATGTCCTCTCACAGAGTTTTATTTTTTCTTCTAAGGTTCTGTATGCAGAAGAGTGCAAAGCTGGTGCCAGGAGTGACCTTGGACTTGATTGAGAAGTAGGTATTTTTTTGTATTTTATTTCATTTGGCTGTCTGCCTCCTCTAGACTTTTTCTTTTTCTTTTTGTATTTTCTGTTCTCCACTATCTTTTTTTTCCTCTGTAAATGGCAGAGAAACCTGCAAAAGTCATGACAATTTGATTAGAAATTTCTATAGTTAATATGCGTTTTTCTATTTCCACTTGAGTAAAAAATGTATCACTAGAAAATGCTCTTTTTCTAGTGATACATTTGATATATGTGAGTGAATTTTCTTCTAAATAATTATTATCCAGTTATCATGCATAGCTAAAAAAAAAAAAAAAAAAATCACAAATTCGTACATCAAAACTTGTGTAAAGCCTGTACTGAAATATTATGGTTTTAATAGTATATTTATATGACTGTCCTGTTCATTGACTGGTATGCTGATTTAACCACTGACTAAGCCCGTTCACGTTGCGTCTTTTGCATGCTTTGCATGTTCCTTATTTTAAATTTAGATGCAGAACAAACGCGCTCAAATAGAGAGAAAAATTAGTTTTCATTTATCTTGCATTGTCCCTCTTTGCCCCGAATGTCTCTCTTGCACTGTATTTTATTTGATTGTTTTACCACTGATATACGTGTTGTTTTCATGTGTAAATCCAAGTATAAACTACCGTTTAAAAGTTTTAATTTTGTTTAGATTGTTTTCAAAAACATTTCTTCTGCTTAACAAGGCTGCATTTATTTGATCCAGAATACAGCAAAAAGAGTAATATTGTGACGTTTTTTATTTTTATTTTTGTAATTTAAAATAATTGTTTTCTATTTGGATATATTTTTAAAATGCAATTTATTCCTGTCTTCAGTTTCACATGATCCTTCAGAAATCATTGTAATGAGCTGAATAAGAAACATTTATTCTTATTAAATAAATTCTTCTTATAAATGTTTACAATTTTTTTTTTTTTAAGTAATTCATTCTTGTATTCACAAATATGCCTTATATTGATCAAAAAACATAGTAAAGACATTTTATAATGTTACAAAATCTTTTTATTTCAGATAAATGTTATTCTTTTGAACGTTCTGTTAATCAACGAGGTTTATACCTCTGGGTTATATCTTTGATTTATCAAATAATCCTGAAAAACTTGCACAACTGTTTGCACTGATATATATGCTCTACTGTTTGTTGAGCATATATATCAAATCATCATATTAGAGTGATTTCTAAAGGATCATGTGACACTAAAGACTGGAGTAATGATGATATATTTAGCTTTGACCACAGGAATAAATACAATTTTACTATTTTACTACATTCATTCAATAAGTGTCCTTATTAATAAATGTTACATTCCTCATTGATATTCAGGGGAGGAGTAATTGCCGCCTCAGGTGTGAATCACGACATTATTCACTATGATCCACACCATCTCCCCATACCATTTTGACAATAAGTGTCTGACAAAAGTTAAATGACTATATTGTTTTGTTTGAATGAGTGGGCAAAATGGTTTTCACATTGTTTTGAAGAAAAAACTCTAGGCAACATCATCCAGTTCTGAAAAGCCTTGTGAACAAACATGTAAAGTGTGTTAGGTGGCCTTTTTTCAGTGATTTAACATTTTAGTTTTTGTTTGTAGTTTTTTAAACTATGCATAAACATTATTTTCTCAAAACTATAAACTTTTATGTACAGTAAATGTTGCTCACATATTACTGTAGCCTTGTTTGTGCTGAATACTGTGAAATCAGACATAAGCCATTAATATGCTTTAAAGCAACTGAACAAAATATTAGACAATATCAAAGCTTGTCAAACTTCATCAGGACCACACAATAGCCTTATGGTCCAGAGGGTTAAGGGTGTTGGATTGTCCCTACTGTCTGGGATAGAAGGTCTCTCCTCAGCGGTATGGGCCATGGAGCTGCTGACAGAGCTGGTTTTGCCCGGCAGGTGAATCGTCCTCACTGAGCGGTGATTCTTCTGTGCCCATAGAAAAAGTCGGCTTGCCAATCTGTGCAGAGCACGAAACTTGAGACCACCCTGGTGGTTTATAAAGGCAATCACCATCCTTGTTGTCAAAGCGGACTCCTGATGATGACTGCTAAGTTCCGACTGGAACTCCTTGAAGGCCAGAATTACTGCCCTAATTTTTCAGGTGGTTCAATTCAACATGGGAATCACCCATAAGCCAAGGGTTATTCTGCTGTTGCATAGGGCACCTCAGTCTGTCTTGGAGGTGTTTGTCACAACCAATTTCCTCCTGGAAACTGAACCCAGTGTTATCCCGTTTGGGATTTTTCAAGGGACCAAGGCTCTGATGCATTTGTGGGTCACCTTGAGAGAGTGGTCGACACTCTCTTCTTTGTCTGTCTCTGTTCTTTTGGACTAGAGACAAGATGTTTTAACCGGAGCTGACCCAGTGGAATGATTGAGGAAGCTGCCGGCATGAGACCTTGCATCTTCTGAAACCTCTTGGGTGTGAAAAGACCCCACTTTGAACAAGGTTGCCATGGTCGTCGTACTGAGGGGAGAGCGAGGCATGTAGATGCTGGGCTGACATGACCTCGCTTCTGCCTCTCTGCTCAGCGTACTGGCTTCGCTGCTGCTTTTGCTTCCGCTTCTTTTTTTGCCTCAGCTTGAGAGAGGAATCTACTTATAGTAGTGTGATCAGAGCACACAAGGTCCAGAAGCGCTGCCTCAGCACTCATCCAAAGCAAGCAGATGTGAGTCCTGCGCTAGCTGCATTCACAATGCGACATTTGCAACCATGATGCTTTAAACTAATTGCTCTTTTATTTTATTCTGACGATTCAGCTGAAATCAAGCATATAATAGCTGTGTCTCATTTCGTTAAATTTCGAAACACAAAAAAAGCTTGAACTACTTAATTTAAACACCACACCTACGCTCGCATGTATATCTGGCGGTGGTGCCGTTTTTCATATAATATAAAAAAAAATATGACGGTTGTTAACGGAGACGCAAAGAATTGTGGGTTATCTCCAGCCGTGAAGGATACTCCTCGTGCACACTCCGAATTCCTGTGAAAGAAGGACGGATTTGAAGGTCGCGTTTGGAGTGTCCTTCTCACTTTTTTGAAATGAGACGGCCTTATGACGTATGCACCCTTCGAATGCCTTCTGAAATGAGACACAGCTAATGTCAGTTCTGGCAGGTCACATTAGTCAAGCTCGCATCAGCTGACTGTCAGCTGATCACATCTCCCACGAAAGGGAACTAAATTGTTCTAAACATAACTTTTTCAGTGATCTAAAGTTGGCCTTTGCAACCTTTAAGTTCATTTTTGAACTTTTTCCTGTATATAAGTGCTCTGGGACCCCTGAGGCAAGATGGGATTGGATCGAGGAAGAGAGGCTGTTTTTTGAGCATTCTGTAGATGAAAAGCACTTGATGAGATCATGACAGCTCTAACCTCTCTGCTTCCTCTTTCTCTGTTTCGTCTGTAAACTCAAATAAGCTTACAATCTCTGTCAGAAATCGGCAACTTTTCCCACCGCAACTTGAGTGAAGATCTGGGAAATTGTTTAAATACAAATGTAAAAAAAAAAAAAAAAAAAAAAAAAAACACATTTAAGACAAAAGTCTGACACATGCATGTTGTCGTCCTAGGACAGACTTCCTCTCACACAGTACAAGTGTTTTTTTTTTTTTTTTTTTTTTTAATCCACACTTTCTTTCCATAGGATCTAATGTTAAATTGCATTATAAAAGCACTCTTCACAGCCTGGTTTTATGTTTCCTGTGGGGTTTAGAGGCAGCCTTATTATTATCCTGCCATTTATGTGTATCCAGAATGTCTTCAAAACGTATGTTTCTAAATAATAGTATGCATCCTTAAGAACGCTCATGTAATTATTATGTTATCACACCTTTTCTATTAATATCTTAACTGCTTGGTGACATCAAGGTTTGACATCAAAGTCCCCCTGCATTCTTCCAAGGAGTCTTTGCAGTTAGCACATAAAGGGTTGAACTTAATTTTACAGTATGTGACACTTACATGTACTTATAGTGTAGTTACCTAAGAAAGTACTGGGTAATATAAGGTAACTACATGGGTTAAGGTAAGGTTTAGGGGTAGTTTCAGGGTTAGTACCTAGCTATTATTACCCAGATTTTACCCAGTTATTCTAATTACCATTATAAGTAAACAGTATGTACACGGAGGACAGGACTGTAACATAGTGCTAGCAATGAAAGCAATGTGTTTTAAATAACTGCACTTTGCCTTTTTTTTTTTTTAAATAGCTATAGTTGAACTTTTTTCCAGAGGATGTCCTTGTGCTTAGGATAATTTGAAACCATTGAGTTGGAGCAGTAAACTCTATCATATTGTGTGTGTGTGTGTGTGTGTGTGTGTGTGTGTGTGTGTGTGTGTGTGTGTGTGTGTGTGTGTGTGTGTTTATTTTGTTTGTTTGTTTGGCACAAATTCAGGGTTTCCATGGGGTCTTAAAAAGTCTAAAAAAAATGGAAATGTAAAAGTCTTAAATGAAGTATTGAGTTCTAGGTCTTAAATAATTTTAAATAGGTCTGAATTTTCCTACATTCATCTAACGCTACCACTAATGCTCATTGAAATGTTCCAGTAACGATTGTGTGTGTGTGTGTGTGTGTGTGTGTGTGTGTGTGTGTGTGTGTGTGTGTGTTTGCTTGCTTGCTTGCTTGTTTGTTTGTTTGTTTGATTGTTCCAGGGTCTAGTAGTTCTTTTGTCTGCTAGTCCAGATATAATTTGCTGTATTACAACTACAAATGAGATCAATATGCATCTTATATTGCAGTGAATCAGCTTTCATGTTATTGGCACGAGTCTCTTTCGGATTGTACCACAGACACACAAAAGAGATTTTATTCTTTAGCTAATAGTTCTCCACTTCTTCCAGTTCCATGATCATAAAAGTGAAGGCAAATCTTTCTCACCCACTGTCTTGCATAAGAGACAAGGACAAGAGCTGTGCATTATTATTTTGATTACTTTTCACCTAAAAATTGATTTATGTCCCCAGCCTGTTCACACCCCTTTTAATAACACTCAGAAGCATCCCACATACACATGCGTGACTGATTAAATGTGACTTAATTCACATTTAATTGTATAGTGCTTTTGACAGAACACTTAAAGCAGTGCTGTTCCATTTTCTGTAAAGAAATCCGAGTGTCCAAACGGATAAAAATGGACATCAACAGGTTTAGAGCATTCGCTTGTAATCATTGAGCTACAAACGGCAGGGCGATGATAGCCTTAATGCATCTGATTCTGACTATTTTCAACATAATGAATAAATATATAAATATAATTAATAGTTACTGTTTTGATTTTTTTTTTCTTCATATAAAGACATTGTCAACGCACATATATAAATAAATGACTCAACCATGCTTACTTGACTTGCAAACAAACAAACAAGTGGTCTGCATGATGTGCAGTATTCCAGGTCTGATAAAGCCTTGCAATAGTTTTGTGATAAACAGAATTCAATATAAGTAATTCACAAAATAGCTTGCTCTGCTCTAGCTCTCAAATAACATTTGCATTTATGCATAATGTAGTCTGGGATTTTGCAATCAGCTGTGAGAGACAGCATTATTGACTTAAATCTTGGCACAATATGTCTTGATTGCAAGCATACATGAGATCTCAAAAGCGAACTGGTATTTATTAAGCGTAAAAAGCATGATTGTTTTCATTTTACCTTTAATTTAATCTGCTATGGGCACTGAGGTCAGGTAGCTGATAAGCAATTATCAAGCTGTCTCCCTCTGAGAGATGTGTGCATGGTTGGGACTGAACAAATGTCTCCGAGGTCAACATTGTCTAGGTGAAACCCAGAATATGTGCTGTATTGAGAAGTGCATGTATCATAGGGTTGAAAAGAAAAATGTCAAAGCAAGAAAGTTACAGCTGCCTAGATTCACACTGATACTAAATTATACCTTCAGTTAGCGAGAAGTTACTCTATAAATTGTACTCCATAAAACAGCTCCTGGAGACCAGGTACATTACTCATGATTGGGAACAAATGAAGAAAGTAAGTTTGCTGAATGGATAGAGTACAATCTGACTGTGGGGCTGTCGTTAAGAGAAGTGTGTGTGCAATGATAGATGGCATCTGGGAGCAGCAGTGTGTTAGTCAGTGGCATGTTAGAGGCGATGACATTTGCTTGAAGCTTCTGCCCAGCATGAGCTGCCTGACTCATCCACACAATCACGAGGACAGAGCCCACTGCTGCCAGTCACACACACAACATTTATGCATGTGATGCTCTCTATCAGGTGTCACTTTTTCTGGAATTTTTAATAGACTTTAATTGCACCCACTATCTACTGTTTATACATTTCTGTCTCTTGTGCACATATTTGTGAGTGGTCACATAAGCAGGATACATATAAATTGTCTTACCATCTTGTCTTCCATCTTTCTGCCATCATTATTTCCTTCAGATTTCTTTCCTTTTACTGTGTTTTTACAAGACAAATGAGAGTTTGATCTTTAGTTATTTATTTGCTCCATGTCTTTCAGCTGTTTCTACCAAACATCAGACTGATACCGGTAATTTTTCAACTTAAATAGTTATAGTTAAATAGTTTTACCTTGAATAGTTAGTTATTCCTAAATATATTGATTAGAAATTGTTGATGTACACTTATTCATTATACCGGGAGGGAGGGAGGGAGGGAGGGAGGGACATATTGTGCGAACGCGACACGTGGAACATGGAGTCAGTCTTCCGACCTTTTACCGTTGTGTCAGTATCAGAAAGAGCTTAGACGGTGATCGTTTTGAAAACAGAGAGTGCGCGCGGGCTCTCTGCTCGTTCTGTCACTCAGTTAAGGTGCGCCCTGTCACTTGATTAGTCATCTGCATTAATTTATAAATCACAATAACTCATCAAATAAGGCTTTGGTGGGACAAAAAATTGTTTTGGCCGCCACCAAAAATAAATTATATGTAGGAAAACCCCTGAGCAGGTGATTGCACTCAATCAGTTTCTTACCATGGCTAACTGTTCTTCTCCATGGTGTGTTACCTCAGTTCAGCTGCTGAGATAATAACCAAGGCCACCTTTTCCCCTTGAGGTGAGAATTGAAATCGTTGGCCATTTACTTTTGTCCTCTCAGAATATCCGTTTTCTTATTGTGTCAGACTGAAAATAGGAAATTGTTTTTTTTTTAATTAGGGCCCAAGCCCTGAAAGGGCGCAGAGCCCTATTATTCTTCTAAGGACAATTTAGTTTTTTCGACTATTTGGGCACTTTCGGGGCCTTTATCATGCCCGAAAACTCTGGAATTTGATATACTCCTCCTAGGAGATTGACCCGGTCAGTGCCAAACTCGGTCAGCATAAGGTCAAGACACTGAGGATGCTAAATTGCGAGCGGATTTTTGAAATCTCAAACAGCTTGGCTGTGGCGAGGAGACACATTTATGGCGAGAAATGGGAAACAGGAAGTGTTATAAATTCTGCATACATTGACTGATTTGGATGAAACTTCAGCTGTGTGTTCGTTGTAAGAGGCAGATCAGATGGATGTGACTATTGTGAGTCAAAGTTATAGCGCCACCAACTGGCAGCAGGAAGTGTGTCACTTTCAAAATGCTTTGAAATCACCGTCTTATTTTTACCTGATTTACTTTAAACTTAATCAGTACAATGTCAAAACATAGCAGATATAAAGCTGGTAAGCACTTCTTGATATTGTAAATACTGTTGCCACGGCAACACATCAAACTATAACATTTTTTTTCGCTGCTTTTGAGACTCTTAAAATGTTTCAAATTACATGAAACTCGACACTCATCAGACATGTTGTCCAGTAGATATGGGCAAAGACTTAAAAATGGGCGTGGTGGAGGAGCTCAGTAGCGCCATCTTTTGACAAAAGTAAAGCAATCTTTTGTCAAAAGTGTGTGTGTGTGTGTGTGTGTGTGTGTGTGGGGGGGGGGGGGTAGTTTTATCTTCAATTCAGTCACCAAACTCTGTATATATATTGTTCTATTTGATCCGGACAACTTTCTAATTTACAATCATTAGCTCCGACCAACAGGAAGTCAGATATTTAGGGCTTGGACCTTATTGTAATTGCTCAGTCCATCATTCTTCTTCGCCCAAATATTTACATATTTTGAGGGCCTAAACACGCATGAAAACTCATGTAACTTTGCACACGCATCAGAAGTGGTGAAAATATACATCTGATATGGGTTTCAGAATTAGGTGTGGCAAAATGGTTCGATAGCACCACCTACAAAATTTTAATTAAGCGCCATTCGCGCTACGTTTCATGTATGAGTATGAAAATTCGGTAGACCCATTCAACAGCCCAATACCTACAAAAAAAGACCCTAGCGCCAAATCTGAAAAACCAAATGGAAGTGAGTTTTTTTTTTAAATTTTCTTTGGTAAATTGGTGCAGTTTTTACCATTGCCAGACGTTGTACTTTAACAAACTCCTCCTAGAGATTTAATCATATCAACATCATATTTGCACAGTCTAATCACGCTGCTGGCTGGCGTTTTCAATTGTTTTCAATGAGAGCGCCGCGTTTTTAGAACGCCTTGAGCGCAACGAGGCGCTAAACGAGTATTTCACGCTCAAGCGCTGAGCGCTCAGCGTTTTTTACCGGTCGCCGAGAGTTGAAGAATGTTCAACTTTGAGTAAAACACAGCGCTCATCACTGTCACTTTTCACCCAGCCGTCCAATCACAGTGGAGGAGGGGCGGGACAAACACAACACAGACCAACCGCCACATTCTGCGTATCATCATCAGATGACAACAAGCAAATAATAATGGAATAAAATGATTTAAAACTAAAGCCAGAGCAAATACTTTACATTGTATCTGCAATTTTATGTAGAATCAATACAGGAACAAACTACCTGTGAAATTAGAAAGACCTCCGCGGATTTTCCGTATCATAACAACGAGCAAGTCTCAACTGAGGAGAAAAAACGCTGCCTGCCAAAACGCTTTCAAGCGCTCACAGCGAGGAGTTTTCAGCTGAGTTTTCAGCTGAGCTGAGCACCTAGTTTTCAGCTGGCTAAAAACGCTTTGGTGGACACACGGCCTAAAGGCCTGTGTGGCGTTAATTTGTGAAGATCTTGAGTTTTCCCTGAAGGGTGTGTCTGTGGTGGCCTCACAAATGTTGATGTTTCGCCATGGCACAGGAAGTTTTTGTAAGTCAGGCATACAATGTCAGATCTGCCTCAAACTTCACGTTTGAGAAGTGTCTTGGTCTGAAGACATCTACATGCCAATATTCAGTCAAAGTTATAGCGCCACCAACTGGAAGCAGGATGTGTGTCACTTTTTGAAAATGTTTTGAATCACTGTCTTACTTTTTTACTTAAGTTACCCGATTTACTTCAAACTTCATCCGTATAATGTGAAAACATGACAGATGATACGAATACGACATACGAATGGATTCCTGATATTTTATATACTGTTGCTATGGCAAAGTGTCAAAGTTTAATTATCTTTTTGAGTGTTTTTGAGACTTAGCATGCTTGAAATTGCGTGTGTGTGTGTTTTCTATACATGGGCTTTACAGAAGGTCATTTGCTGTGTTTGAAAAGACACATATGTCTTTAAATTAATTATTTACTGATATAAATCAAATTGATTTAAAAAGTCAATTTCACATGATTTTCTAGTTTATAAGTTGTCTGGCTATCACCAGACCAAGCTCAATTTAAGATTGAATATTGGTCTGGGGAGTCTGCTCTGTATTTTCTACTGCACAAGAGGCGTGATCAACGAGCATTATTCGAATGACTCTTTATGCAATTGGATAGTCAACTAAACAGACTACAAGAGCCATGATCAATGAGCAACGATCCATTCCATCATCGTGGTAAACCTGCCAATAGCGTGGCAGGTGGATAAGTTAGTCTGTGATTGGTTCCCACAAAAGTGTAACAGAAGCAGTAGAAATGAATGTACGGGTTTTCAGACAGGGCGAAGTCAAATCGCCAGCAGATCAGACTAGGTTTACCCAGTCTAGTTTATAAGTAAATTTTATAATAAAGTTTATAATAAACTTCCATCAAATTTAGACACGCATCTTACTCTTACCTGACACTAATATTAAATTCATTGCTGCAGTTTCTGTGATTTGGCTCCATTTGTTAATTTTGTAATTAACATTTTTTATTGGATGCCACAAATATTGAAATGATGAAATGAAAGCATGCTTAATTGCATAAGATTGTAAGTAGCTAAGGTAGGTCAATAACACATGTTAGGATAATACATTATCACCATTCGGACGGTATTCTGCGCTCTTTTGAAATTGACGTGACATCATCTGACATGAAATTGATTCATTAAAATGAATTGATCTCATAGATGTGACTGTTGTGGTTCGTAGTCATAGCAGCACCAACTGCTGCCAGTTAATGTGGTGAATTAAACTTCATCTGTAGGGCACTAACAATATAGTTTTATATAATTAGTAGTAACATATAAAAAGACCTTAAATTAAATACTGGTCTTCTGGACTTTCTGGCCTTCAAAATTTTGAGCTGCAAAATTCAATTCAATTAAATTTAAGAAGCTGTCATGCCAATAAAAAAATTTATTGGCATGACAGAAACATTACATTTTGTATTGCCAAAGCAGTAAGAACACATAAAGGGATTTGTAACTGATCATAAAACTAAACAAAATAATAATAATAATAATAATAATAATAATAATAATAATAATAATAATAATAATAATAATAATAATAAAATAAATTAATAATAAAAATAAACAAAATATGAATAGTAAAATAAATAAAGTTTTATGTTAAGAAAATCAAAATAATGTTAATATAGAAAACATGTAACGACTGAACATATATGCACTGGTGCAGGTCTAATGGGTGTGTGTATTGGCTGTGAGTGATGGCAAGAGGCTACAAATCTTGCAGCTATATTTGAACATTTGGCTTCTTCACCAAGAATTTAGCTCAGTTTTTGGGTTGGGCTACAGGTGTTGAAATGGGGGAATAATTAATTAATTTTGGGGTAATAATGGTCTCTGATATTTTCGTATTTTGTGCATTCTGTTTGAAGTGCAGCTCTGTCACTCCCAGAATGCAGTGCGAGCAGAATCTGCCCGCACGGGAGAGCCAGGTCTGTCTGTGCCGGCCCGTCTCTATGGCGAGACTGTGTTCGCTGAGTCTGTACATCGTCAGGGTTTTCCTGAGTCTCACATAACTTACTGAGCTCAGGTACTGCGCTACGCTTTATTCTTGATTTAGGGCCGAATAACATTCCAGTTTGTGCTGGTTTTGAATGGTGTGTGTCCAATGGGTGATGTACTTGTCTTGTTCTGTGATCATAATTTTTGAGGGCTGAATGTTTGTGTGTTTGTGTGTCCTGAGGCCGGCTGACCTCTGCGGGTGTGAGCTCAGTCAGTCTCAGCACCAGCTGCCACAGGAGACTCCTCGCCACGCTCAGCTCTTGGTGTTTCAGGGCTTTGAAATGGTATGTGTTGGGGTCGCTTGTTTTTAGTTGTTTCCAGAATTTGATGGCTCTTTTTTTGGATGTTTAAAAAGAGAGGGTGTTGGCCTAATTCTGCCCTGCATCCATTGTTTGCCGTATTTCTTTGGACTTTGAGGATTCTCTTACAGAAATCTAATGTATCAATCGGATGTTTTTCCCAATTTAAGAAATCAAATTTTATAGAAGGACCCACACTTCACTGCCATATAAAACAATTGGTTCAATTATAGATTTGAAGAGTTTGAGCCAAATTTGGATTGGGATGTCGAATTTAATGGTTCACTGTAAAACATTTCAAGTGCTTTCAACTAATCATTATTTAGTAACTAGTTCCACAGATTTTGTTTACGTTCACTCAATTTCGTTCTAGAAATTGTTACCTGAATTAACATTTTTTTATTTGCTCAAACTTGACTTCAATATTAAAATGTACGTTTGCTCACTTATTTTAAAGTTAATTGAATTAATATTTTTTAGTTGGCTCAAATTTGACTTCAACTTTAAAATGTACATTTACTCAACCTGTTTTATAATTAATTCAAAGAAAATGTTTTAATTAGGGGTGTCAATTTTAAATGGTTTTAATTGTTACTAGAAATTGCAGTGGAACTAAAATGCAATAGTTATGCAATAAAATGCATAAAATGTTATAGTGAGGATAAAAACAAATGAGAACACATTGTATCATCTGCATTTATAACATTTGTCATACAAACAATACATTTCCATAACAATTAATTTCAAATTTCTTTAAAATAAAATAAAATGACCAAAGCCCTTGTAACTTTTCTTTAATGTCTTTAATGCACCTTTAGTTTGGAAACGACACACACAGTCAAAGTAGATACAGTGGAGCATTCTTGTTTTTTGTCAGTGTTTCAGATGGGGGATAGTTCACCAAAAATAAAAATTCTGTCATCACTTACTCACCCTCATGTTGTTCCAGTCCTGTATGATTTTCTTTGTTCTGCTGAACACAAAATATGTTTGGAAGAATGTTTGTAACAAAGCAGATAGAGCAACCATTCACTACCATTGTATTTTCCCCCCTACTATGGTAGTGAATTGTTGCTCTATCTGCTTTGTTACAAACATTTTTCCAAATATCTTATTTTGTGCTCAGCAGAACAAAGAAACTCATACAGGTTTAGAACAACATGAGGGTGAGTAAATGACTGAATATTAATTTTTGGGTGAACTATCCCTTTAAGAAGAACTGACTGGCTTGGATGAAAAAAAAAAAAACATTGCAATGATGACAGCATCAATGGATATCTTGGTCACACCCTGTTGGAGAAAGAAAGGGAAAAATGTATTTAAAAAAATCTAATTATGTTCTTTAAACATTTTATCAATATTAAGAATGTGCTTGCATGTGTGACCAAACTAAAGTTGCAAACTAAAGTAGTTTTGTACCCTATATTGTAACATACATGGCTTTCTTTCTCTTATGCTGTGTAGAATTCGTCCCGCTTGAAAACGAGTGGCATTTTAGCATAGTATTCGTGGTTATCTCGTTCTCTTAACTTTACGGGACAATTTCACAAGTTGGAACACGAAAAATCATGTCCAACACAACCACCTAACCCTAAATAGCGGCCTACATTAGACGTTTGACATGTTTCAGTAAATTTGCTCGTATACAAATCAACACCTTGGCTTATAGCTAATGAGAGAAAGACATTAGTTTCATATGAGCGTTAATTCGGTGACGACTCTGACTAGTGAACTTGACAGACATCACTTAAATAGCTAACCCCTATTTCCCTTGGATAAATTTACTTCTAACTTACTTACTTCACTTTTAACGTTAAATATCCACATAAGCCTAATATGTTCGACACATTTGTCTGCAATTTAATCATTACCACTTACCTGACGCGTGAACTGCACCCTCAAAATTGCTGCTGCTGTCTCCTGGTGAAACCTGTGAACTGTGCAAAGTCCTTTGATCTGTAACAATCCTTCCTCGAATACAGATCCCTCCGCGAAATCAAACGAGCAATACAGATCCTTCTAGCATGATATTTGGAGATGTCACATGAGCTCTTTTATGTATTCATTAAAATTAGGCAGATTAAATGTAACAAACTAGCGACATATGTTCATGAACTATATATTTACAGTCCCTGACAAAAGTCTTGTCGCTTATCTATTTTCTAGAAATACCTGATATTAACCTGACTTTTAATTAATTAATTGGTGTTAGAAATAGCTCATATGAAAAGCTAAAACCCTCCCAAATGATGTTTAATGCACTGAAATAAATAATTTTCATAGAAAAAATATTTATCATTTAATCAAGACAGAAAGGTCAAATTTTGGCAAGACAAAAGTTTTGTCGCCTATACAGAAATTGAACAAATTTACTGCACATACAAAAATATGTCAGCAAATTAAGTTGTGGTGCTGTGAGATCCAAATTTAATATCTTGTATGACTTCCATGAGCTTGAAGGACTGCATCCATGCGGTTTAGCAAGGATTCATACAATTTATTGATGAAGTCATCAGGAATAGCTAAGAAAGCAGTCTTGCATGCCTCCCAGAGTTCATCAATATTCTTTGGTTTAGTCTTCCATGCGTCCTCTTTCATCCTACCCCACATATGCTCAATTATGTTCATGTCTGGTGACTGGGCTGGCCAATCCTGGAGCATCTTGATCTTCTTCGCCTTGAGGAACTTTGATGTGGAGATGGAAGTATGCGATGGAGCACCGTCCTGCTGTAGAATTTGGCCTCTTTTATGGTTGGGAATATAAGAGGTAGCTAAGATTTCTTGGTATTTTAGATTATTGATGTCGCCTTCCACCCTGCAGATCTCTCGCACACCCCCATACTGGATGTAACCCCAGACCATGAATTTTCCGCCACCAAACTTCACTGTTTTCTGGGTGAATCTCGGATCCATTCTGGCTCCAGTAGGTCTCCTGCAATATTTGGGGCGACTGTGGTGTAATTCAACAGAAGTTTCATCTGAAAATCCACCTTCTGACACTTTTCCTGGGTCCATCCTTTTAGCAGGCTGTGGGCCTTGGCAAATGCCACACGGTTTTTCAATTGTCTTTTGTTTAGTGCTGGCTTCTGGGCACTGATTCGACCATGGAGGCCATTTCGAGACAGAATCCGACAAACTGTTCTGGTTGACACAGGGACTTCAGGTGACCAGCTCTCGTGGAGCTCTGCTGCAGTGGAAACTGGGCTGGCCTTGGATTTTCGAGCCAACAAACGGTCCTCTCGAGCAGTTGTCTTGCGGGGTCTGCCTGACCTGGGCTTGTCAAAAACGTCTCCAGTCTCTTCAATTTTTTTAATTTTTTTATCCTCTGTACTTGACGCTGAGACACATTGAAGGTGTCTGCCACGTCAGCAGTGGATCTGGTCTTCAGCCTCTTGATAATTAAAACTTTAGTCTCTGGGTGAATCTTAGGCATGTTTGCAGAGGTCTAGTTGCAGTTGATGTAAAGGTCTAGTGTACTGGGGTTCTTTTTATACACACTTGAGCCCTAATTGATCCATTATTAGTCACAGGTGAAGGTCATATGACAAGGTGACAACACTTATGTCTTAGCAAAAATTGACTCAATGGGCTTTACCAAGCTGTGAATATTAGAATACTTTTTGAAAGTTTAGTTTTTCACTGAAACATTATCACAAAAGCTGGTGGGATTAAAATGAGCCATTTCTTGTAAAAAAAATCTTGATTAGAAATATATTTCAGCGGCACTTTAGGTCAATTTGTACACAAGCGACAAGACTTTTGTCAGGGACTGTATATTAAATATGTAATCAAAGTGTTGTAGGATCCATCTCAATGCAGATACCATCATAAAAAACATGGAAAATAAATCTAATTTCACAAATGTTGTTCTGACATAGGCTATTACCAAATGTTTCTTACAGCCCATTTAAACAGCACAAACAAAAATCTACTTACCGTAGTAAACTATTGTGTGTAAAATATTGTTTTGGCCTTAATAGCCTACTTTTATAAAATATTGACTAGATTTGCGTTTTTTAGTCCAGTCAACATTTGCAATTCTAAAAGTTAACTGGATTTGAAAATATCAATTAATTTAATGTTTTTCAAATATATTTGTGCAGATTTAATATAATAATGTCTTCTTAACTAACCACAAGTAAGAAAATTAGTTCAACATATATTTTTTTGCTCTTCCAACATTTTATTAATTGGCGTTTTTAGAGTGTTCTTTTTATGGCATAGAAAGCCAGTTGAGCTTTCTCCTTGAGTTCATTCACAGCCAGAGTAAAGTTACCCATTGGAGTTATTTTGAGACTGAGGTAAGTGTATGCTTTGGTGGTCTCGATGGTTCTGTGTGACAGTGTGAACGTGTGTGTTGGTCCCTGAGATCTGGAGTGCTTCTGGAACATCATGACTCTAGGTTTCTGGTTAACGGTCAGGGCCCAGGACTGACAGTAATCGTCCAGCAGATCCAGGCTGTCCTGAAGCCCCTCTTTAGTGGGTGACAGGAGAACCAGGTCATCTGCATAGAGAAGACACTTGATGTCTGTGTCGTGTAGAGTGAGTCCTTGAATGGGAGCATCTTCTAATATGTTGGCCAATTGGTTAATGTAGATGTTGAAGCGCGTGGGGCTTAAGCTGCAGCCCTATCTCACTCCACGCCCCTGGGGGAAGAATTTTGTCCTTTTGTTTCCAATTTCAACAGCGCATTGGCTGGCCGTGTACATTGATTTGATAAAATCATAGAATTTCCCCCCTATTCCACTGTCAATAAGTTTTAGGTATAATCCTTTGTGCCAGATTGAATATAATGTTTTCTTGAAATCAACGAAACAAACTAAAATTTGTCCTTTGTTTTGGTGTACATATTTATCAATTAGTGTTTGTAGTCTAAAAATATGGTTATATAATATAATAATGATTGTGCAACATTTTGGAAGAAAGCCAATTTGACATTTACTTAAGGCATTGTGCTTAATAAGACACTGCAGAGGACCTTCCCCAGGTTACTGTTCACACAGATGCCTCTGTAGTTGTTGGGGTCTAATATGTCTCCGTTCTTGTGGATGGGGCTGAGGATTCCTTGGTTCCAGATCTCAGGGAAGAAGCCGACACACAGAACATCATTGAACAGCTTTAACATGGCCAGTTTGAAGCTTTGGTCTGTGTGTTTCAGCATCTTGTTCAGGATGCTGTCAACACCACAGGCTTTCTTGGGCTCAAGGGCCCGTAATTTGTCTTCCAATTCTTCCATTGTAATGGGGAAATCTAAGTGGTTTTGCTTTAATTGATCCTTCCAAATTGTCTAGTTTATTAATTATTTCATTTTGATTAGAATTTTGGATTTCAATTGGGCTGTATAATTCTTGGAAGTGGGTTTTCCATGTCTCCCCATCTTGTATTGCCAGAATTTCTTGATTTGGTTTGTATAATAATTAATAAAGTTCCCAAAATTTGTGTGAATTTATAGATTTTTCGATTTCTTCAAACTGGTTTTGCAAAAACTGTGCTTTTTTTCCACCGCAGTGTGGCTTTATATTGGTTTAGCGCCTCATAGTAATGAAGGCGGAGCTCCTGATTGTCTGGTTGGCGGTGTTTTTGATTTGATACATTTCTCAGGTTTTTTCTCAGAGCCTTACAGTCCAAATCAAACCATTTGTCTGTGTCTAAATGTTTTTTCTTTGTTTTAAAAAAGGTCAAATTACTCTTTTGTGCTGTTTTGTAGAATAGGTTGTTAAGATGTTGAACTTCCTGATTGATGCCGAATTGATTTTTAGGGTATACCTGTGTTTGAAATGAATTTAAGAGGGATTGTATTTCTGTGGATTCGACAGCATTGGTGTAATTAGTGGTGCTGTTTTCTGTCCATTTACAGTAAATGACATCATTTTGCTAATTTCATATGGTGCCTATGGTGCCTGGGGACACACTGCAAGCGTGTCGTGAGCGTCTTGGCTGCGTGACGTGTCCGTATTTATTTTGGCTCCCATGTTAACCGGTTACAGCTTGCATACTGCCTGCGTCACATGCGCGGCTCACGCACGGTCCGAGTACATTATGGCAGCAGCAGTGCCGCGCCAGACACGCTTCTGGTGTGCAAAGACATAGAAAACGCCAGGCAGCCGCCCCGCCACAGACACAGAAACGCCACGCTCACACCACGCTTGCAGTGTGTCTCCGGCCTAACGGTATAATGTATTTGGGGAACATTAGTTAATTCAACAGTTAACATGAACAATACTTGTGTAGCATTATTTGTATAGAATCTTGTTGTACCTGTTTATTTAAGAAAAAAAAAAAGCTAATTAGACAGATGGAGAGAGAATTTTTCAGAATGCTTCAAATGCATGTATGGATATTCTCAGGTGTCACTAAATTATTCTCAGGTGAAAACGAAATAAAATAGAACTTCCCTAATGGTCTGACTGACCAACAAAATCCATCGCCAGCCGAATGTTTTTTTTTTTTTTTTTTTTCAAAGGAAAGGATGGGTTCCATTTATATTTCCACTTAAGCCTGGTACGGCATGTCACGATTACAAACCGTTCTCAGTCTGGAATTCTCACCACAGTTGGCTAAACGTGCTGAATCCTGCTGGTAGGATGCGTGTAGTGACGTCACAACTAGTGTTGCCAAATTCTGGAAAGGAAAATAAGGGACAGAATAAGGCATACTCAAAATATGTGTACCACACAGTGCATGCTTTTTTATAATCTGCAGTTAATAAAATGGCTCTAATACATAAACATATTTGGGTCATTCTGTGTCAAAATCATCCAAATGTCAGAAACTTTCCTGGCTTAATTTATTCATTTATTTTTCTGAAGAAAGACAATTGAAGAAGAAAGCAAAAATATTAAATGTGAAAGATCTGTAGTTACTGAGTATCTATTAAATATATCTTAATACTCTTTTAGATTCTAATTCTTAAGGGGGGGGGGGGGGGGGGTGAAATGGTGTTTCATGCATACTGAGCTTTTTACACTGTTAAAGACTTGGATTCCCATCCTAAACATAGACAAAGTTTCAAAAACTAATGTTGGACGACCTAGGTCACTGCTGTCACAGGACTTCACCAAATCATACCAAAGAAGTGTGTTTTTGACGTAGCGGTCCCAGTGATAAAGGTTCGGTCCTGCTTTGGAAGCAGGCGGTGAATAAAACTGCTTCAAATGTCTGTGCTATTGGCTATCGTCGCGTGAGTAAACATCAGTAAACGACACAATCGCATGCTTCGTCATTCAAATACGCTAACGGTTACTCCATTGTTGTTCTATGTATAACGTTACACTAGTCTGACGTGCAAAAACGTTTTGCTTGCTACTGCTAAGGTTTAGTCGCATACAATAGTCCATAAGCCGAATCATGTCCTCATAAACTGCGAGTAAACACACACAAATGTTGACAGGCCACTAAATACAGTACATACCACAGAGATGGACGTCCTGCTGTTGCTGTTTCTCCTGTTCAATTTATTTCAGCCTCCGAATCTGATTCTGGATCGATAGCCATGGGTTTCTCCACACTTGAGGACGTCACCGCTTTGTGCGCATTCGTCATTCTTTAGCTCCGATGGTGCTAAAGAATGACGAAAGGTTTATTTTGGATGGTGCGTCAATTACACAAGAGTATGAATACTTGAAAAATCGGCGTTATTGCGGCGGAGGCGGGTTTTTTGAGCATGACGTGTTCGGTGAGGTAAATTCAGAGGAGACACCAATTGACACGGTCTCAGCAGACACTCCAGGATGCGTTGGTCATGTCCAGGCGCATGTCCACCATCCCATCCGGACACGGCCTGGATCTGGGATAAACCTCGGGATAATCAGATAGACTAACATTAGCGTAGATGACAGTCTTTTTATGATGTAACGAGTGCATCAGGTGTTATTGGAAGTGTTCCCGGTTCCGGCTGAGCTAATTAATGCAGCCTAACTATCAGTCAATTGATTTGAATAATGAAAGTTAAAAATGTTCTATGTGTATGCCATTGTAAAGAAATGCGTTTTTATTCTAGATTTAAACTGACAGAAAGGCCCTATATGGTTCAGTCCCATAGATAGAATTTACATTTATTTAACCATAGCAAAAGTAAATTTCTTACTTAAGTTTATTTTTCACCTCTGATATTTAAAATAAGACAAATCTGAAATTCCTTTTATCTAATCTGTTATTTAACAGTTGAGATTGTTATTTAATGCTAATCTAACAGCAGAAGACACAAGCCGCGGTTTAAATACCAGTTGTGCAGATGGGTTGCATTGTAACACTGCATTACAATGAGCCCCTGTAGAACTATGCTATTGTATTCTATACTTTTATGAATTCTATTGAGAAACCACGAGAAAAGGATGAATAATGAAGTCCATTTTCAGAAATGATTCATTATTATTAATAATATTATTTTTTTTTTTTACTTTTTTTTTTTTTTTTTTTTTTTTTTACTATGCTGTATAGCTGTATTTAGCAATGTGTTTGTTGTTCAACTCAAAAGTTTTTATTTTTAATGATAAAAAAAGCCTTTTATTTTATTTAAAAAAGTTAATAATTGTATAGTATTGACAAAATATTTTAGTTTATTTTAGTTTTGGAGCTGTCATTTGGTCATTTTATAATGTGTCCCTCACATGTTGCCACACCTATGTGGCATGTTGTCACATTGCACTTACATTATTTTGTGGTAAATCAAGAAAAAAATATGCACTATATTAATGGAACAAAAACACATAATTGTACACATATGGGTGAAAAAAAATACACATATGGGTGAAACAAATGTGGGGAAAATAAATATTCTGAACCAACAAGTGGTTTTATGCAAACTGAGAAAGTCAAAAAACATTAGGTTTAGCCCCGCTCTCCCCTACCTACACCAACATATTTTAAATATCATCAACCTCTATACAAAATTAGAAAATGTTAAGTCTTTTTTTTTTTTTTTTTTTTTTTTTTTTCTCAGTCAACAATGACGTAATTAATGAACAAAGAAGCCTGAACCTTGAGCTGAAAATAGAACACGGGTTGCCTTGTTTACATCTATGACATATGACACTGCCCACAAGGCTATTGTTCCTACATAATAATGCCCTATTTAAAGGTATAGGGTGCGATTGCGGATTCAGCTGTTTTTTTGTTTTTTTTGACAAACACTAAGGTTGTGTTGTAATTAAATTGCCATCCGAATGCACATCTCTGAGTTTTTAAAAATATATAACTTCAAAATTCAATGTTTATATCCTTTTTGACTACTGCAGAGCACCGTACGGTTGTGCTTTGCTGTAAGTTGGATACATTTTAAAGATCTAGGGTGAATCCAAAATCACCCCCTATACCTTTGAATAGAAAAGCGAGATGAGTGGTACCCGGTGGGGTCTTCTGCTGTTGTAGCCCATCTGCCTCAAGGTTGTGTGTGCTGTGGCTTCACAAATGCTTTGCTGCATACCTCAGTTGTAACGAGTGGTTATTTCAGTTAAAGTGGCTCTTCTATCAGCTTGAATCAGTCCGCCCGTTCTCCTCTGACCTCTTAATTAATTTATCTCATATGAAAACACTTTCACAGTTTGAGATGTCTGGTCACAGCACACACACATATCCTTTTTTTTTTTTTTTCTAAACCAGGACAGGAGGGATGTCCCATCAGTAATTACAGTAGAAAGGGTGTCATGGTTGCTTAGCAACAGCATTTTTGGAAACTGAGTCCTGTGCAGCTCTTACTATGCACAATCACACCTCAGTCAACCTTTACTGTAGGAATCCATAGCAAAAATAGATGTTTGATTTTGATTATTAAACATCTAGGAAACATGATATAGTATTATCATATCAACTATTATAATTATCTGCAAGTCACATTTATTTATTGCTTTGTACAATACAGATGGTTTTAACATTAATTCACAGCAATATACAGCAAATGAACTGTGTTAATTGTGAAACAAATTTAATTTCAGCTGTAAATCAGCTTTACTTAATATATATATATATATATATATATATATATATATATATATATATATATATATATATATATATATATATATTTATATATATATATATATATATTTCCTCAATTTCAGTAGAAGTAAAAATCTCAACGTTATATGGTCCATCAGTTACTTAAAGGGGGGGTGAAACACTCAGTTTCAGTCAATCTCATGTCAATCTTGAGTACCTATAGAGTAGTATTGCATCCTTCATATCTCCGAAAAGTCTTTAGTTTTATCATATTTATAAAAGAAATATAGGCTGTACCGAGTCTTTCCAGAAAAAACCGAGCGCCTGAAGGCGTATCGTGTGGGCGGAGCTAAAGAATGACAAGCGCGCAAAGCGGTGACGTCCTCAAGCGTGGAGGAACCCATCGCTATCTCAGCTAATACAGATAATGATCCACAATCAAATCTGAGGCAGAAATAAATTGAACAGGAGAAACGGCAACATCAGGACGTCCGTCTCTGTGGTATGTAAGTTACTGTATTTAATGGCCTCTCCACATTTCTGTGTGTTTACTCGCAGTGTATGAGGACATGATTCGGTTTATGGACTATTGTATGCGACTAGACCTTAGAAGTAGCAAGCAAAACGGTTTTGCAAGTCAGAATACTGTAACGTTATACAGAACAACAATGGAGTAACCGTTAGCGCATTTGAATGACGAAGCACGCGATCGTGTCGTTTACTGATGTTTACTCATGCGTCCGTAGCCAAAAGCAGAGACATTTGAAGAAGTTTAAGTTAACTCACCGGCTGCTTCCAATGCAGGACCGAACCTTTATCGCTGGGACTGCTCCGTCAAAAACACACTTCTTTGGTATGATTTGGTAAAGTCCTGACAGCAGTGGCGTGTAAATCCATTTTGAGACGCAACTGAAACGATGTTGTGAAGCTTCTCGGCATTTCTGCGTTTAAATCGGTTCAAATGCAGCGCTGCCTTCCCGGAATGCTGTGCTGAAGCGTTGAAGTCGCTCGACGTCACCCATAGGAATAAAGAGAAGCGCGGCGCCACATAAGTGTTCACGGACTACTGGATCTGCATCTGAGAGACTGTTTACGGCGTGCTCTAGTCACGCGCGCGCACCCTACCGGGAGAAGAGCCCGTACGGCCCATACAAGGACCTTCCGCTCTTATTAACGTCAAGTAGACCCATACTTGAAAAAAACTCGCCGAAACTTGTGAGAAACCGGAAAGAGTATTTTTGACACAGAAATACTCCATCAAACGTCCAACATTAGTTTTTGAAACTTTGTCTATGTTTAGGATGGGAATCCAAGTCTTTAACAGTGTAAAAAGCTCAGTATGCATGAAACAGCATTTCACCCCCCCTTTAAGTTCATTAATAATACCAGTTCATAAATATACCTTATTCAACTTTAAAGTGGCTGAAGTCTGAACTCTCTCTCTCTCTCTCTCTCTCTCTCTCTCTCTCTCTCTCTCTCTCTCTCTCTCTCTCTCTCTCTCTCTCTCTCTCTCTCTCTCTCTCTCTCTCTCTCTCTCTCTCTCTCTCTCTCTCTCTCTCTCTCTCTCTCTCTCTCTCTCTCTCTCTCTCTCTCTCTCTCTCTCTCTCTCTCTCTCTCGACTTATTAATTAATTTATCTCTAATGAAAACCCTTTCACTGTCTGAGATGTCTGGTCCCAGCACGCACACATATCCTGTTTTGTAAACCAGGACAGGAGGGATGTCCCATCAGTAATTACAGTAGAAAGGGTGTCATGGTTGCTTAGCAACAGCATTTTTGGAAACTGAGTCCTGTGCAGCTCTTACAATGCACCATCACACCTCAGTCCACCTTTACTGTAGGAATCTGTAGCAAAAATAGATGTTTGATATTAGAGGTTGACCGATAGTCGATTTTACTGATACCGAAAGCTAGGTTGGACCACGCTTGCCGATAACAGATTAATCAACCGATAGTTTTTAAAAAGATACTAGATTAAAATAATAATAATAATAATAACAAATTAATCATATTTACATATGCAATTCTAAATTGCATATGTAAATATAAATATATTAAAATGACAAGTTCTAACAGAAAAGAATCTACAGAAAATAACTAAAACATTAAAATATTACAAATAAATGTTTCTTTAGCTATAACCTAGAAACATGTAAGTGAATGTCAGGTAACAGACTGCAAGTCCCATTGGTTAACAAGGATTTATTAGCTTACATGAATGATATGCAATATACATTTTACACCGGTTTTCTTATCAAAATAATGTTAGCTTCCTCTCAGCCTCAACGACAAAGAAAAGTACATACATACTGCTGTTCTTTCGCTGCTAAAGCATCTAGTTACCAACAAAAAAAAAAAAAAATACTTTATAATGATTTGGCAACATGTACTGAAGTGTTCTGTATTCATACCGTTTCCTTTTCGGTGTTTTAAACGTGGGTCAGATGTGTCAGCGTGCTCTGTGCAGCGTATGCTGTGAAGCGCGCAGCCTCATGTGTCCTCACATGTTAATGTAAACGGTGATAGTTTTTTTTATTTGGCCTCTAGAGACTCTTGGGCTATATAATACCAGCAGACCCTCACAGAGCTCTCGTAGGCTACTGTGTAATGACAGCACCCTTCTCAGCCGCTCCGGCAATGGACGCAAACCGGAAAAAAACTATCGGTATTAATAACCGATTGTTCCACCAATCAGCTATCATTGCCGATTAATTGGCAAATCTGATGAATCGGTCGACCCCTATTTGATATTGATTATTAAACATCGAGGAAACACGATATAGTATTATCATATCAACAATTATAATTATCTGTGTCATGGCAAGTCACATTTATTTATTGCTTTGTACAATACAGATGGTTTTAAAGTTGATTCACAGCAATAAACAGGAAATGAACTGTGTTAATTGTGAAACAAATTTAATATCAGCTGTAAATCAGCTTTACATTAACAGCTTTTTTTTTATTTTTTTTTTTTTACCAGCTCATAAATATACCTTATTCAACTATAAAGTGTCTGTACAACAGACAAAAGTTTCATTATTCTGCTCAAGTCAGTTCCATGTTTGTTCGGATCAGTTATCAGATCAGTTCAATATCAGTGCAAGTTTACTGTGCTTTGTTTTTACTTTTACTATATGATTAGATGGGTTTCATATGATGAAATGGGCATGTATGTGCTTATTAATTTCTCTCAGGATCCCAGGCAGACTGAATGACAGAAGGACACCATTAGGAGAGCTGAACTGGATTTTCACAGCTATTACTGACACAATTGCGTGGAACGTCCTGCCGAGAGGTTTGTTCTGATAAAAATCCAGCTATTCAACAATCTCTGAAGATTTAATGTTTTGTTAATCAACACCACAGTTCTTTCAGGGCTCCCACAAGGGTCACAAATTCATTTTGATCATTCAACATCTGTTATATGACTTTGGCTCAGTCAAAACCCAGATTTGCCTTTTCACTTTGCTTGCCACACTTTGTTTCCACATAAATAGCAAAAACTATTGGCGATGCCTATGCATCTTATATGGTGACGTGGCATAACTATGCACATAGTGTGGTAGCACTTACACTATGCAGATGACTCTAGTTAAAGCCCAGCCTGAATTTGACTTTTAAGTCAATTTTGCTGCCTGTCTAATGAAGCATCTTCAAAAATGTGTGAAAAATGAGAAATGATGTGAAGTTGATAATTAAGTCACTGTCTTGATTCACTTATGCATAAAATGCATTAAACTATTTAGAAAGAAAATCTGTCTGGACTTGCATATGAAAAATCAAAAACTATTATAATGCTGCTTGTGTGTGCAATCGCAAGTTCTGTAAATGCTTTTCTGGCAGTTTGTGTGAAGTGTTCTTCTTTAAAGCACGAAATATGTATCTAAATTCCCAAACACAAGCAGTACAGAAGAGCAGCTTTGAAGTTTTTGCTGCTTTCTCTGTCCTGAGGAGGATCCAAGCATGTTTCTGCGGGTATATCCTAACCTCTCACAGTTTTTAATTAATTGCTGTGCTTCAGAAATAAATCTACTTGATGAAAATCCCCAGACATTAATCTGCCCTGTACATACATCGTAATTATTCGATCTCATTAAGACACAACAGAATTTACGATTTCACTGCTTTCACCTATGTCATAATACATAAACATTTAAACAAATATTTCTCTCTCTCTCTTTCTCTATAGATCTCTTTCAGAAATTGTTTCGTCAGGATCTGTTGGTGGCTAGTCTATTTCGTAATTTCCTATTGGCTGAGAGAATTATGAGGTCATATAACTGTACACCAGTCAGCAGCCCCAGGTTGCCACCCACATACATGCACGCTATGTGGTAAGTGTATGGATGTGAACACACACATTCTTCATAATGTTCTCTAATATATGCAACCTATGTTCAGAATGGACAAACATGACTCATTTATTTAGTTGTTCAAAGTCTAAGCAATTAAAAAGTCAAGAAATCCATTTAAAAAATCCAGTTTATATTGGATTTTTGAAAATGCTTTAATGCCTGAATGTTTAGATCAGATTTCAGGTGATATATGTATTAACACAATAATGTCTACATTCACTTACTCTTTGTTTATTTCAGTCAAAGAATATGCATGTTTTTTTTTGTTTTTTTTATATACAATATTGCCTTCAGAAGCATACCATTTTTCATATAACGGATTTAGCACCACTGCAAGACTTTTTAGTTGACAATACTTTACACAATAATAGGTATTCTTGTTCACTTGTTGAACGAAAATAATGAGCGGTGTTTATTGCAGATTAAAAAGTCTAGAGTCACCCCATTTTTATACTCTCTTTTTCAGAGTACTTACATTTTAATTACGTATTGACATAAAAAGAAAGTTTAAACAAATTTGGACAAAAGTGTTTTAGACCATTCTTACCTAATCTACCTTTAATAATAAATATTAAAAATACATATTCAAATATTCAGTGTATTCAGTAGAACAATTTTGGCTTTTGCTGTGGAAAAATTCTTATTGTGAATTGTGAAATTTCACTGGTAATGGTATTAACTACCATTTTTGGTATCGAGGCAAACATGATTTCAACTCAAGTCACAACCTTTAACAGTAATATTATTATATTTCTACTAGAAGTCAAATTGATGCACTAGGTCTTAAACAACATCCCATGGAGAAACATTTTTTTTTATTCCCACAGTGAATGGCACTACTCATTTATTTACACTGGTATTTTACTCATAGCTCTCTCCCTCTGCATTTTACATGAACTATATTATGAATCTTCATTCCCCACTTTTCTCCCCTTGTTTTCCATCATCAGTATCATGCTGTTGGCTAAACCTGAGTTGTGTAATCCTCAGCAGTGTATGATGGAATAGAAGCAGTGCTTTGTTCTCCACAGCTAGTTGAAGCTTGAATCTCATAACATGCCATTAGCAAGAGAGAAATAGATTCCAGTTTCATAATGTAGCATCAGAGCTCTTTATTTACACTGGGCAGAAAGTTCCTTGAGTCTTCTGATCTTATGAAACAGGAGATGAGATATTTAGAGAGGAAGAGTTACAGGAACATTTGAGAGAAAAGATGGTGCCTTCCACTATTAGGAGGAGACATGATAAAGCAGAGCAGGGAGAAAAGGACAGAGAAACAATACAGGAAATGGACAGAGAGAATGTGAATGATCTTTGTGAAATAATCATTGCAGTGTGTACCGAATGGACAGTAACTGTCCAAATAAACAACTATTCATTATCCAAACTGATCGTTATTATTAGGGCTTTCAATGTTAACGCGTTAATAACGCATTTACATTTACGCATTTAGCAGACGCTTTTATCCAAAGCAACTTACAACTCAGGAGTACAGGAAGCGATCCGTCAAGAAGAGGCAAAGAAACGCAAAAAGTGGCCTAAATACCAAGATTTGTACACAAAAACTTGTGCGTTAATGCAAATTCATTTTAACGGCACTAAATGTATTAATTTTTCTGCACAGTTTCTGTTTGATCCATAGCCCGTAGTTGGAGAAATCGGGATAAGTCATAGACGTAAAGGATGCAGCAGCAAACATTTATAGGGAAAGAAAATGGTTATCATTAATATTCTAAACCAAAAGTGCAGTTATTGCCTATAAGCTACCATATTTTCTGTTTAACCATAGACACCAGGTCAAAAGAAAAGTCAGTTTACATTGAGCACATTCTCTGCAGTCCAAGCGCGATGCGTGAGTACAGTTGGTACACTTTTTGCTTTTTCATTTACCACACCAAAACTGAGGTTTGAAAGTAAGTGTTTTTTTTTTCATTTGACATTTCCTTTACTTGTCTACTAAAATATTAATAATTATTAACATCCATAAGTAGGTCATATTTGCCACAATTAGCTCATAAACGCAATAAGCTTTTTCGTTCGAACAGTACCCGAGTACAGTTGAGACATCCATCCGTAATGCTGTAAAACTGCCAAGCCAATTCATTGAATTTGTAAAATACCTTTAAAAATGAGAATTCAACATTTTTCTGTTTCCATTCAGTATTTTGTTTGATTATTTATCAATAATAAATGGCCATTGGCAGATTATTTTGCTTATTTTAAGCAAAAACTATAGGGGAAAAATGTTTTAATCCCAAAACAAGACTGATTTTTACTAGTTTAATAAATACTTCTTACTTTTATTTTATTTTTTATTTTTAGTTTTTTGATGTTTTGAATTGAAATAAGACAAAAAATACTATAAGAAAAGCATTTCATCATGCAACTAAATTGCATGTGTTGCAATAGGATTCTAGTGCAGGGTACAATTGATACACTATCTCAACCGTCTCAACTGTACCCCGCTGACCGCCTCGCACATTTCTCCATATTTTACGACTGCCTTGCATGACACTCAGTCATGCGATATGCCAGTTTTCAGAGCACAGATTAAGGTTTACGAAAATGTAAGTTAACTTTAACAGTCATGTAAGGATGAGAAGCTATTCAATGTGGAAGAGCTGTGGTGAAATGAAAAATTGACCTTAGAAAAAAAACTTTCACCGATATCTTCGGACTGGAGAAGCGCACAGACTTCAAATTTTCCACGATTGAAGAGGACGCTAATACACATGTGCGAAGCAAATATCACAGATCAGACTTCTTGTGCACGCAAGTTATTTGAGGTGTCTCAAATGTACCCCTGTACCAACTGTACTCGGTCTACCCTACACTGAAGCTCACTCTCGCTCATGTCTGAGATAAATCATTGACACATCACCACTTACAGTACATGTGTTACATTGAACTAAATGCATTGCAATCGGCTAAAATGAATATATAATATATTCTTAAAATGAAAGAAATCCCTGCTTATTCTGAATTTTTAAGCTAGGCTTAAGAGTAGGGCTGGGACAACACGTCGACGTCATCGTTGATGTCGGGCACATTGGCTACCTACATAATAAGCTGTTTTAAATTTAAAATGTTCAATGTCTTGTGACCGAGGGTATACATTCTCTAAGTGTGCACAGTTTCATCCCAGGACTATGGCACCCGTAATGCACTCCACATGTAGGCTACCTGTTTTCACTGTCATGCCGCGGATGCGCGTGGTGTTTCTGTTGCGTGTCAGCCACGGGGCGGCTGTGTGCCATTTTCTCTGCCTTTGCACACTAGAAGCGTGTCTGAAGCGGTGCTGCTGCTGCTATTGATGCGGAGGGAAGCCCTATTCTTAATGTTAAACATAAATAGCGAGAGAGAGAGAGAGAGAGAGAGAGAGAGAGAGAGAGAGAGAGAGAGAGAGCGCACAACACGACAGTCACGATGGCCAACAAAAGTTTTGTCTGGTTACACTTCAGGCCTGTGATATTAATCTAATTGTATATTTTGTTTTGGTTGCCATGAATTATATATAGATATGAGGTAAAACTATTAAAAATGCAGCGTTCTGTCTTGCGCAACTTCCTTCCCTTCACAGCAGTGAGCATTGGTTCCCCCTAAACCCTAAACTTAATACCAGAATCAGCACAATCTGTGATTTCTTTTTTTAATACTGTTGCTAAATTGTGGAATGTGTTTGTTAATAAATAGATAGAGCTATTAAAAGCACAATAATCCGTGAAAGAGTTTCCAGCTTCAAGGCAGCTTATTCGTGTGCGCTGTGAAACCGACACAACTTGCACATTATGGTACTTTAAGCCCAATCAGTCAAGTGCACACAGAAGACGCGTTACATACGCCGTACCCTGACGCACACCTCTCCAAAAATGTATCAACTCCGCAATTCTAAGCAGACCGCAGTCGCCGTGATTGGTCTGCCAGAACCCCTCCCTCAGGTCTATAAATAAGTAAATCTGACAGGAGTGTGTGTGTCAAGAAATTATAGTTTCATCCTATATCTGCAAATAACACAATATTTTGTAGTGCAGAGATTCATGTTGGTTAATAAATACATAGAGCCACTGGCCCTCATTTATCAAAAGTGCGTACACCAAATTTCCAGCGTACACCTTGCGTACACCCAAACCCACGGTGACTTTGAGATTTATCAATATGGACGTTGGCGTACGGCACGCTCAAATCCTACGCCAGCTCAGGAGGTGGTATACGCACGTTTGAGTTAGTGGGAAAATGCGCAGAAAAACAATTCCTAACACCACAAAACGCACTGACAAGATATGCTATATGACCCACTGTTAAAACCCACAACAACAACATTCAGTGTTTATTTTTGTGCAACATGAACGTCAATGTTTAATTTGTGTGACTTTACCAAAGCGTTTGATTTGTAGGCATATGTATTCCTCCAGTCACGAGCCTGTGCACTTTATCTGACGTTTCAGGCCCGCCTGGCCCGGCAGCTGCGCACGGACTGGGACCAAAATAATTCAGACTGACAAAATAATAAAAATGACCTTCTCCTTTTAAATAATAATACAATCAATAAAAACAACATTCTTCTTCTAAATAACAAGTGTCATTAAGAATAATAATCATAATAATAAGAAGAAGAATCTTACAAATTGTCATGTAATTATTAATGTGAATGAATGGTACTCCACATCACATCATCATCACTATTGTACACCCCAATACATGTGCCGTGATACGAAATTAAATGCTAATTTTTTTCAAAACGTGCTGTAAAATAATGCAGTGATGGTAATTTATCATCCAAACAGCTATTTAAACTGCTGGAGTGCGCTTCTCAACCTCCACACTATTAACAGTACTTGTTATTTGTGTCCATATTTTGTTTTTGTAGGTGCATTTAATTCCACTCTTTAAACTCCCAAATAAAACAATTTTGGGTTTTTTTTTTCCCACTCCCTGGTGATGGTCTCGATGGGCGCGTCTCAATCATCTCTCTAGTTCAGTAGTCAGAGCACTTATCAGGGAGTCAGCCCATTGACTTATGTCCTAATCAGTGCCCTGACTAGTGGACTAGTGAGATGATTGAGCGCGCCCGATCTCCACGTCGGAGAAGTTTCGTTTCTTTGCCGTCTTCCGTGTGTCCATGGCGTAAAATGAGGGCGGGCGGGAGGCGGAGACTTGAATATATAGGGGCGTGTTATTCTAATGACGATCGTTTTCAGCCGCGGGATTTATCAAGGGCAAGTATTGCGTACACCTGGATTGCAGAGGTGCGCACAGCTTCATAAATCAGGCGGTGAGAGGAGTGTAAGCATAATCTTACGCCAACATATACGCCCGTTTCTACGCAAGATTGATAAATGAGGGCCACTGTGTATAGTTTATTTATTTTCTTACTAAAACCAAAGATGTTAATCAGTGATTATATATCAAGAACAGGGACATAACAATGGGTGCATTTGGTTTTTTGATTTCAACGGAATGAATAGTCTCCACAACAGTGATCGATTGAAGCACTAGTCTTTGCACGAGCCACAGAGAGTGAAAACAGCGGCCATGACCACTCTGCATGATTTCACAAAAGCATTCAGTGCCAGATCGCCTCATGTTAATCTACTAATCAACCAAAGATGCTTAATTTGTATTACATACAACTCAAGGTACAAGAAAAGCCTCTGTCTGCCGCCGTCACTCAGGTGCGTTGCAATGACACTGCAAACCAGTCACTTTTTCAGCGTTTGCCTTGAGACTGGGGTTACCATCAACATGCCTATGTGGACACTGCACACAAGCGGTCTGCATGTGTAATTGCACATTGACATGGACAACAACGCAGAAGTATAAATGAAAACCAACTCGTAACTTCCGACATAGAGGATATGGCGTATTTCCAACGCAGAAGTATATATCAACCTTTAGGCTTCATGTGCACATCTAAACCGTCAAATTCACGCAACAAATGATTGCTTGGAGAGTATTCACATAAACACAGTTTATGTCTTAAATGGGCGTTAATAGTTGAGAGAAAGTATCTGCAGTTGGTCTTAAAGGGGCAGCGTCTAATACAGGGTGATATGCCAGCAGCCATATCACCCTGTAGCCCAAGACTGGTTTCCCACTGAAGCTAAGCAGGGCTGAGCCTGGTTAGTACCTGGATGGGAGACCAAATGGGAAAACCAGGTAGCTGCTGGTAGAGGTGTTAGTGAGCCCAGCAGGGGGTGCTCACCCTGTGGTCTGTGTGGGTCTTAATGCCCTAGTATAGAGATGGGGACTCTATGCTGTCAAAGGGCACTGTCCTTCGGATGAGACGTTAAACCGAGGTCCTGACTCTCTGTGGTCGTTAAAAATCCCAGGATGTCCTTCGATAAAGAGTAGGGGTGTAACCCCGGCATCCTGGCCAAATTTGCCCATTGGCCCCTGTCCATCATGGGCACCTAATAATCCCCATATCCTGATTAGCTTAATCACTCTGTCTCCTCTCCACCAATCAGCTGGTGTGCGGTAGGCGTTCTGGCGCAAAATGGCTGCCGTCGCATCATCCAGGTGGATGCTGCACATTGGTGGTGGTTGAGGAGATTCCCCTCTTCTTTTTGTAAAGTGCTTTGGGTGTCTAGAAAAGCGCTATATAAATGTAATGAATTATTATTATTATTAATAAACCCTGACAATTGTGTCATTAATGTGAATCAAACAACAAAAGGCAGAGAGTAATATACTCACAGCTTTAAAAAGCATTAATCTATTAATTTGTATATTATTTTATAATTGATTATTAGATGTCTTTTGTAGGCCATTACCCAAACAGTAATGTTAGTAGACCTTCTAAAATGAAAGCACCGTATTTTTTTTTTTGTATCTTTGTTTTATTGTATATTTACTGTATTTATTTGATAATGTGTTTACTTTGTTTCTTGCTCTTATCATTTGCATATATAAAACAAAAAATGCCTGTAAATGCACTGGTGATAGATTTTTTATTTAAACATTGCTGTTTATTTTGCTATAGATATTTTACATGTTCAGATTATAAAGCGATGTTAATTATTTTCTTAATTTTACTTTTTATTATAATAAAGTCTAACAAAAAGAACCAATAAGAATACAATTAAAGTACCAGATCGATAAGCAGTATCGGTAAGAGTAGTAATACCGTTAAAACCTTAATGATAACCATCCCTAAGCATGAGTCATGTAAACTGTACTCAGTCTTTCTAGACTTTAGAGATGCATTTGGAACTTTATCTCACAATGTCATGATCACCTCAACTGTTCATTCACATAGTGAAGGATGTATAGAGGTTCCTTTATTACAGTAATCTGTAGAGAACAGCTCACTCACCCAACACCACTTCAGATAGGCATTAAAACAGGCTGCCCTTGGAGTGCGATTCACTTTATAATTGCCACCAACCAATGGTTAAAGTGAGTGTGTCAATGTGCCCCAATGTGAGAAGAGGAGTGGAGGGAATAGATGGTTTTGCTCAAAAAACTGATAAATGTCCAGGAGCAACTAAATTGATACATGTATACTCTCTTCATGAGACATACACTTATCTTGGACACACAATTAATATTGCAGGAGAATGCAAAGAGCAGGTAAACATCATCTGGTCAGGGTTTATTTCCAGGTTGGACTTGATAGACAAATGTCCACTGCCTCTGACCATGAAGTTAGAGGCTATTTAGACAGGTGGCGCTGTCTAAAGAACAACATCTATTCTCCAATGTCCATATCCAGCAGAAAGTGCTGAGTGATATGAATAGTAAAACAGTGAGTCTAGTGCAAAAGTGGTTTGGACAAAACACACATAGCACCCATGATGTTATTTTTCATCCCCAATGGGAAGGAGGGTTGGGAACCCCAAATGTGATCTGGATTCACACCAGCATGCGGATCTTCAATCTTCTGAACATGCTGAATAATGATGACAGAGACGTCAGGCAGCTGTCTCGTTCCTCCCTGTTCCTGGACCTAAGGAGACGTAAGGTACCATTGGCCAGGGACTCAGAGCCTCATTTCATTGGTTTCAAAAGGAAACCAAGTGGGAAACTGGAAACCTATTCAGCTGGCTTTGGTGTCTGGTCAGACTGGCCGGACCTGAATGACCTTTGAGATTACTGAGACACTCCCACATATTCTGAATGGCTGCCATGTTTACAAGGGAATGTACATAGCACGCCAAAGACATATCAAAACATCTCTCACCTTCAGTAAAAATATATAAACACTCTAAAAAATGGATGTGTAAAAGCATCCATGTTCTAGCATGGCAATAGTAACTCTGATGCTTTCTCACATCTGTCTGCTAACACAACAGATGTAATTGTGGTTAGGAGCTTAGTGAAGTGTGTATTCTGGAGGTGGCATGCACTTTTGTCTCTAGCATGGAGGAAGCCTTTATGACCAAGGTCATTAAATACCAGCTGCTTTTTAAACACCATCTCAGAGATCGGTTATCGGGGCAGACTACTCGTGTTTATATTCGGCAGCTTAGGACACACACATAGGCTGGTGGTAAGAGGACTTCAGCAACTTGGGATGCCCAAAACGAGGGCCAAATGGCTAGCGATATACTGTGCCCTGTCTGCTATTATAGGCAGCCGCGATATATGGAGGAGACGCTGCTACTTATACCCATAACACCTGAGAGATGTGCTTTTGTGAAGATCTGTGTATGCCACTGGTCCATGATTTTGTACATGTGTTTATGTTAATGTCCCTGTAAATCATTTATTTTACGTGGACTTAAATAACTTGTTAAAATGTGTGAGAGTGAGTCAAGTCAACTTTATTTATTGCGTGTTTACAATGACGATTGTTTCAAAGCAGCTTCATAGTGTTAAACAGGAAAATATTGCAACAAAATTTGATTCTGCTGTACAGTCGCTCTGGAAAAAAACGATAATTTCATCAGCTCATTTAAATTTATCAAATAGCGACAATCTGGGCAGATCAGTGATATAGTTGATATAGTTAATTTAGTAATTAATTTTATATGGCTATTTATTTGAAAACGTTGATCTAAATTTTAGTGTCCCCAACAGAGCAAGCCAAGCCAAAGGCGACAGTGGCAAGGAACCAAAACTCCATCAGGATATGATGGAGAAAAATAAACCTTGGGAGAAACCAGACTCAGTCAGGCCAGTTCTCCTCTGGCCTATTAACAGTGTATGATTATTATCATGGCAAACTTTCAGGTCAGAAATCTTACTAGATCGGAATATTCAACATTTCTGGGTATCATGCAAGAGATGGGTATATTGGGGATGACGCGTTGATTGCACAAAAATATGAATATTTAAAGGAACGGAGTCATCGCACTGGAGACGGGTTTATTGAGGATGACGTGCAAGTGAGGCAAATTCAGAGGAGACACACCAAGAGAAATGACCACCACGGAGAGATGAGAGAGAAAGTGCATATTGTGTATATACATATGTACATATGTATTCATATAGGTATATTGCATATATATATTGTGTATATATTCTGCGGAAAATGTGAAACTGTTTCAGATCTTCAAATCTACACACTAAAGTGCACTTAGTCAGTATCAACGTAAAGCTGCTTTGAAGCAATCTTCATTGTAAAAAGCACTATATAAATGAAGGTGATTTTACTTGACTAGTTTATTATTTCAGATGCCTTTTTTTTAAAAAGTCAACAGTTGAAAAATGTATATATCCTATTATTATATTTAAGTCGCCAAAGTGGCTAGTAGGAGTGACTGTGTTACACACCACTGCTTAAATCCACCCACATTTGGCGGGTGTTAATTAATGTCAAGCTCTGGACGACGCGTATTGTAGCAGAAAAAAATGGGATAGGGGGAACCAGTAGTAGGAAGGGAAGTAGAGCTTCCTAAAAAAAAGTTAGAATGTAACATATTTTAATGAGAAGGAAAAGCAGATCAATCCGCAAAACTGGCTACACAAAACAGAGCAGTGGAATATGGATATTTGAGCCTGGAGAATATATCCTGTTGCCTTCTGTCATGATCCACTACTGCAGCTGCATGGTCTAATGATATTGTGACTTTCTGTCCATTAAGTCTTTGTATATTTGCATTCTACTGGGAGAAATCCTGGTGATTAGAGTCAAGCAAAGTGTATTATAGTCATAGCCGTAGCTCTGGCTTTTCAGTGGACAACACTTTTGATGTGTTATGCAATGTCATGAATTAAATATAGTGTTGCGTGGTTCTATGATCAAAGCAATTCTCTCAGTCGATGTAGCAGAAGAAAATACACTAGGAATAAAAAGTAATGTTAAACCTAAGTGTGTGATGGAGGTCTGAAAGCTCAGCACTGCTTCTTCATGTGAAGTGTCAAGAGAGGATTAGTTCTTATGTAATAACTGCATGCAGCCATTGATAGCTGCAGTGAAAATCACATGTAGATGCTATAAATCAGTGCTTTTCAACTTGTGCTACAGTACACTCTAAAAAAGGCTGGGTTAAAAACAACCCAATTTGGGTTGAAAAAAAAATTGTTCAGTGTATGCAGTTAGAAAAGCAAGATACATTTGCTAGTTCATTTTTAAAAAGGAAGTGAACACACTTCCCATACAGTATCTTTTGACGTCATAAGCCAAAGTCTACAGTATTTTGGTGCATATCCGTCTGTCACTAGATGGCTTGCCAAATTAGGCAGATCCCAACATGGATAATTATGTAACTTGTCCCTGTCCTAAAAAAAATATCAACAAATCTAGATAAAACAAGATAATATAAAATATGTTGTTACTGTTTTGGATTGCCACTTGAGCGACGCAAAATTTGGGTCCTGTAGCAAAACTATTTGAGAGCCAAATGTCTTATTAATTTAAAGGACAATTTATGCCAATTTAGGTTTTAATAAAATTTTTCTTTCTTTTTTTAAGAATAGTGATTGAATTTGTATTCGTGGGTGAGCTAATCCTTTTTAATAATAGATAAATAAGATAAATAATCTGTCTCAAAGATTTCAAATAGGTACATTTATAGGCTCCACTCTCCCTTAATAATGAGAGAGCCTAGAATCTCACAGCAAGAAACATGAGTGTGGGATTGATTAGTGTGTCGTCTTTGTCTCTGTGTGTGTGTGTGTCCAGGCAAGCATGGGACCTTGCGGTGGACATCTGCCTCTCCCAGCTTCCCACCATCATCGAGGAGGGCACAGCCTTCAGGGTGAGCATGACTTATACTGGCTCTGAGTGAGAATTAGACAGAGAGAGTCTATTTCTTGATCAATAATTCAGTTTCTCCTATATCTATTGTTCTTTTGCTTATTAGCTCTGTAGTCCTACTTATGATGAATCAGTTGTAGAATCTCTTATCATACTCGAAGTGAATTGTATGTTTCCCATCATTAGTCATTTAATTTAATTTGATCAAAAGACTCCTGTCTGAGCACAAAGAATTTAGGATGTCCTTTTCAAAGCTGCATATCCCTCATGGACTCATGCACTAATTGCTAAGCCATGGCTCTAAAAATGTCCTTTTTCCACCTATTTTTTTTTTTATTGCTTAGCTTTACTGAATATGAGGTGCAGTACCTTGTTTCGTGTATACGCTTCTGCAATTACAGCTTAATTTCTCTTCTGAGATCTGTAAAGTGTTTTCCTCTTGTGACTTTCAGAGATTTGGGAGTCATTGTCTATTTTGTATAATGGTTGCAGTAAGGTTCTCAGCCTGATGTGATTTGTGTTTAGTGCAATATATGCCATTTCTGACATTCATATTGCTGTGCTCAGAATCTTAAATGAGTGTTTGGACGACTGAAATTCAGTTACGTAATGTAGTGCTGGGACAAGTGCTTTTTATTGTTACTTTTGGGATTCAATCATTTTTATATTCGTGTGTGTGTGTGTGTGTGTGTGTGTGTGTGTGTGTGTGTGTGTGTGTGTGTGTGTGTGTGTTTGTGTAGGAGAGAAAAGAAAGATTATCAGAATTAGAGAGCTACTCCTGTTATTTAATCTTGAAAGTGTATCGTAGAACTGCTATTTTACCAGCTGCTGTCAATCAGATTAATAGTGTCAGACATTCCCTTTATGTACTACTGTTCCTGAAACTGTACATTAACTGTTAACATGCTCATCATTTTCAAGTTAAGGTCTGCATTCTGGTTAAGCCATTTTTATGAAAATGACTTTTGCATCCTTTAGAGCTACTTGAATATTCATGTATAATCAGCATTATCCAATAAATTTACAGACTTTCTTTCTTCTTTTTTTTCTGTTTTATGCTCTTTTAATTTTAAACAGTAATTTTATCCAATTACCAATACTTTTGACGAATATACATATTATTACATATATATATATATATATATATATATATATATATATATATATATATATAGAGAGAGAGAGAGAGAGAGAGAGAGAGAGAGAGAGAGAGATAGAAACGTGAGTCCTGAGACTTGTTACACAAAAAAGTGTTAGTAAATGGAAACCCACTCAACCCTCCCACCATCCTCCCCCGAAGACCCTTCTGTCTAGTTGCATTCACACAGAAAGTGAAAAGACTCAATTGAGATGGGCAAGGTGTGTAAATGAATTATGGACCAGGAGAGGAAGTATTATGTAAGACTTCGGTAACTCTACTGGGATCAATACAGCCGCCCGGATCATTAATGTACACTGTTTGTATGGCTGATTTAACAAAGTGCTTGTTTCACTTTGCTCACTCACTCGTGTGCCCACACTATACTGTATACTGTGTATGTATTTACTTTTTTTCTCTCGATCACAGGAGAGTTTTTTTGTTGATCCACAGCATAGTCCATTCTTCGCTGAGCAGTTGACAGCCTTTCAGGTGTGGCTGACAATGGGTGTGGAGAACAGAAACCCACCAGAGCAGCTGCCTATCGTCCTGCAGGTAACTTTGATTTTTGTGAAAAAATCACAGCTTTTTCTACTTGTCATGCTTGAGACCCAGCCATCTTTTTCATTCATCAGTGCTCTGCAGTTTGATTCTATTATGCGTGTCTCGTGTTTTTAAGGGCAAATAAACGCTCTGTTTGATCATCCCTTACTCCTTTCACTCAAACATTAAAATGTTGTCACATTGAACATATAGTAAAACTGAAACGCTTCTTCTCATGTGGGCGAATGAAGACTATGGTTCAGTGTTTACAGATCACTTCTGATGATTGACATCACAGAATGTATTGGTATTTTGGAGCTGATAGGTTAATGGTCTCTTACTGGTAAAACGCCAGAACGCCATTGGTTTTGTGAACAGCATATTTGTGTATTTACCAGTAAAGTCATTCTAACAATTTTATGGTAATTTACCAGGATTGCTGTGTGAAAAGGGCTATTGACTGCAAAGACTGTAGCACCACGTGTGAATGAGTACAAAATAAACAAAAACATTTTTTTTGGTCCAGCTCCCTGGTGTTGCAGTCACACTGCCACACTACCCTAAATTCCACTGACACTACCCAGTAGAACTGTATTTACCATGATTCCTTTTTTTAAATCTCTTTTGGACTGACGTAATCTTCTCAGATGCAATGTGCATGGTTGAGATTTGAATTGTTTATACAGCACAAACCTCATGACACTCAGGGTTATTGCGTACTGCAACACACACATCGTCGTACTCTGTGTAACCATGCAACTCCTGGTTTATCCTGGTTTTAATATCCTGGTTTAAATATACTAATCTGGATCTGGCTATCCCGCTCACATAAAATACTTTGTGTTTTTTTAAATACTACTTCTTATTTCCTATTTCCTGTTTTTAAGAATACACCAACACCACATATTTTGCATACGGTTGCAAGAAAAAGTATAAGTAAACTGCTTGCTGAACCTGTGGAAATGGGAATAATTTTAACTAAAGAGAGATCATACAAAATTCATGTTATTTTTATTTTATTTATTACTGTCCTGAATAAAATATTTTCTATATTATTATTTTTTACATATAGTCCACAAGACCAAAAAAAAAAAAAAAATGTAATAATATTAATAAAAAATGACTCCATTCAAAAGTTTATGAACCATTGATTCTTAATACTGTGTGTCGTGTTCTGGATGATCCACAGCTGTGTTTTTGTTTTGTGATGGTTGTTCATGAGTCCCTTGTTTGGCCTGAGCAGTTAAACTGCTGAAACCTGAAGAGCTGAACAAACAAGAGACTCATGAACAACCATCACAAAACAAAACAAAAAGCAGTCGTGGATCCTACAGGTAACGACACACAGTATTGAGAATCAATGATTAATACACTTTTAAATTCAGCTTTTTTTTGTCTTGTGGACTATATTTAAAAAAGAATAATGTAAAATATTGTATACAGGACAGCACTAAAATCAAAATAGCACATTTTGTATGGGCTCTTTAATTTTGGTAGAATTATTCACATCTTCACAGATTCTGCAAGTGGTTCACATATTTTCTCTTGCAACTGTAGTATAAAGTCACACTCCCTACTACACTCTCTTTAGCACGCCTGCACAGACTTCTAAATGTTCCCATTTTCTATAATTCCATTGTTGCAAAATATTCAAATATACCACAAAAACCATGGCCTGTTCATGAAATTAATCTGATTGAGTGTAAATGTGGATTTAGACTATGCATTGGCTCGTAGGGTGACCAACATAAAAATGAATCAAGGCATAGTTCATCCAAAATGAAACATTTGTCATAATTTATCATCATTTTCTGTGTAATTTCAAATCTGGGTGCATACATTTCTTTCATGGAACACAATAGAAGATATTTTGAAAAACAAGCAAACTTGTTTTTGGCCTTTTGTGTTTGTAACTTTGTTACTTATTATAATTTAAGTTGTTTTGCATAAAAGCATGTAGCATCTGTGGTCTCTCTCGTCAGGATCAAAGATGAGTCAATTCTGATGTTTATGGTGGATAGCTTTTAGCCACATATAAATTAGGGCCAATTTAGTGGCCCTACTCTATTAGTGCCGACGAGTCTGGGGAAGTTGACACCTTAGACAGCTTTGTGACCTAGCTGAAATGAGACAGGCAGCATCTTTGGAAAACTGTGACAACTTCAATTGAGCGTAAGCGTCAGTTCTGGCAGGCTAGGTAGTCAAGACACTGCTAACGCTATTTGGTCTCATCAGCTGTTTCTGCTCAGCTGAGATGCATCAGCTGATTTGCATCAGTGCATCAGCTGTTCACACTCCCCTCGCTGCTAATGGCTACGATATAAACAGTGCGCATCTTCAAACAGATTCAGTTCGCTCCTAAACTGCTGTTGCTAGCTCTTTGCTGTTGCTTCGCCTGCACGCTGCTTTGCATTTAAGATAAGTATCATGTGTTTTTTCCATGCTATAATCACTATATTTGTGCGGTCGCCGTATCATATTCATCTTGAAGATACTAAAAGGAAATCATTCGATTTGCCTTCTTATTTGCATATCAAACGGAGCTACATAGCTATTTCTTTGTTTGCTCTTTAAGAGTCCTGTGTTGACTAATTCGCTTTACGTGAGCGTTATCATGATTTTGCAAACAAATGTTCTCCATCACGAACGCGAGAGGAGCTGCATTTTCAGCATAATCATATATTAGGGCATTTACATGTCATAGGAAACGCAGTGATAAAACGTAGCCAGAATCACCCACTGCTAAACGCAACATTTTTGCTTTAATACGAATGAATGGTCAGACCATTTTCATTTTAGCATGGATGGCTTTTCCGGCTGGTCGCCTCGCTGTATCTCTCAAACAGCTCAAAGCAATTCTACATGCTAACATTTTTTCCTTACAGAGTTCTAAGCCATTTCGTCCGCTTTCATCACGTAAAACCAATTCTGCTTTTCCTCAATGTAATTGCGTTTGCTACGATTCACAATTGCGTTTCCGTCTTCTAAAGTCTAATCATTGTTCTCTAATTAAGGTAACGTTGTGTTAACAGCTGGTTGTTTTAGAACATAAATAAATAAAAAATGATGACAGTCGCCCTCTGACAGTGTAAAAACTGCATACCACAGACTTGCAACAGGGGAAACTACAACAGAAATAAAAAATTATCTTAAATAATTGTTACAGGCATCAATCTTGCTTGCGATTTCCGCCTCTGCGTACTACAGACAGATACTTTTCACACGCGACAATTGCGTTCATCATGGACCCGCACAGGTTGCTGTGGTGATGAACCATTAATATAATGTTACTTGCTGGTAAAGCTAAATCACTAAAAGATGCCAATACAAAGCGCATATTACGGCAAACAATCAGCCACTAGTTGGAACCAGCTGATATGTGAGCCTCACATTTCAGATCTGAGCGTTCTACAGGCTCGCACATCAATGCTTCAGTCAGAGCAGTTCACAATGAATCGCGCACATTCATGCCAAAGTGAATTTTATTTAAAATGACAGTTTCTTTATTGCGACTAATATTGTACGTCGTATTACGCTTCACACAGAGAGGCCGGATAGCTGGCTTGAATGGTTTCTAGCCAAGTGAAGCAAACTCACGTATCAGACTTCCAAAGGGGGTTTATTATCACCGTAAATCCCTCGCACACATGGGGCAGTTAAACACTCCACTGACAACTGCGTTACTAAACAGAAAAACAAACAGCAAAGAGTAACTTTCGAACGCATCCATGCGACGTTCACAGCTCGCGCTTCATCTACTACAGACTACCCTCTCATCAGCGAGTGAAAGGAGAGTACGTTCTGCCTTAAAGGAGCAGTACCTAATTTAACGAGGTAAAGTATCTGCTGAGGCTGCTTTAGGGACCGTCTGCAAATTCACAGTAACTCACCAAAAGGCTTTTTTACATTCCAAAGTTTGTAGTACATTCCTACTGGCCAGACTTACTACTAAAGGTGAAATTAACTGAAGTAAAGCTGGCTTGACATGGTCATTCGATATCCGTGGATCTATGGACTGTCTCTAAAGTTACATACAACTTTGGTATATTGCTGCACAATTCTAATCAAATGCTATTAGGCTACTATAACTAGGAACTGTAATAATTGCATGCAAAACCGAATCATCTCGCAAGGAATTGCGCAAGTGGGATTTTAGCGAGCAGAATTCGCCCCACACGATTCAACTCTTTAATTTCCTTGAACGTGCATTCACCACTTGAGTGCGTTTACATGCAAGCTGATATCTCACAAATATAGCTTATTGAAATAAGTTTCCCCGTTTACATACAACAGCAAACTGACAATGTAGTAAACCGCATCTACATGACTTAATAAACGTGGTAGCCTTTAATTCTTCGTGCTGCATGCAGTTATGCAGCGTTTTGACTGAACCTCTTCTGCTGCTTGAGGTGTGAACATATCTTATCATGTTCTGGGTCTTAAAGTCTGTGCTTGTGATATGTCCTTATTTCATGTAAAAGCTAGCTCGCTCCATCTGGGTGCATTTAAATCTGCTCTAAGTATGCGTTTGTCACGTATCTCACATGCGCACTTCAATAAGGCGACAGAAATGGGTAATGCGTTACATGCCGCGCGAAATCGGAGTAAAGAGAAAACTACCTGTCCCAACCAGGTAATGCTTACGCCGTCAATGACCTACTCAGATAAAAGGAAACCTGTAGCACGTTTAGATGACCATGTTCAATGTCGGCTAAGAACGTGCATGTAAGCACACCCATTGATCACAAGCCGCCCGATTTGGAGTTAACATCACTGCGTCTTGTCATGGACTCGCTGAAGTTAGCCTAATAAGGTATGTGACCGACTCAAAAACAATTTCAGATGAGATCTGCACTCGTCACATGAAGGACATCAATCACGAGTTACAGCTGGCAACTCACTCTCCATCATATCTAATTGTCTTCACTAAGTCTTTTTAACATTTTCTAAGCATCAGGTCATTGGCAACGTAATGACATCGCATCCACGTTGCTTCAGCGTCTAGTCATTTCAGTTAAATTATAGGCTTATTATCTGTCCTTAAGCTATAGGTCAGGCACCCGTTTTAAAACTATAGGCGCTAACTTGAAACGTGCATTTGCTCTCAAACATATTTTAGTCTGGGAATGCTTGTCTTAGAGCTATAGTAGGCTACTATAACTATAGTATGCCTCATCTGCTAACTTCACTTGTGCATCTGCTTTAGTGACACTTGCCTATGGATGTACTAACAGCTGCTAAAACTTCATTCTCTTTCATTTTCACAGGAGGTTGTTGTTTGTTTGGGGGGAATGGTTCAGCTCTTTAGTCAAATCATGTGAGCATCCCCTAATGCTGTTGCTGTACCCTGACTCTCTGCTAAATTCATGGTGCTCATGAATGCAGGAGACTCATCTATTAGAACCATACTAATTTAAGTATTTAGTTGCCTAATCCACCCTCTTGTTTCATCTCAAGATGAAAAAACAGAGGGTGTGGTTTGTTTGGGGGGAATAGTTCAGCTCTCACAGCCCTAAACTGTGCGAGCTTTCCCTAATGCTGCTGCTGTCCTCTGACTCTCTGCTATTTCATGGTGCTCATGAAAGGTCAGAGGACTCCCTGAACAGAGCCATACCGCCAAAACATTCATTCAGAATTATCAACTTGAATTGCAATTTATTCAAAAATTCCTAAATCATTTTTATTTGTTCTTGACTTAATAGACCTGACAGAAATTGAGCGTAAGCGTCAGTTCTGGCAGGCTAGGTAGTCAAGACGCTGCTAACGCTATTTGGTCTCATCAGCTGTTTCTGCTCAGCTGAGATGCATCAGCTGATTTGCATCAGTGCATCAGCTGTTCACACTCCCCTCGCTGCTAATGGCTACGATATAAACAGTGCGCATCTTCAAACAGATTCAGTTCGCTCCTAAACTGCTGTTGCTAGCTCTTTGCTGCCCACTACCTCCCCAGCTCCTCCATGTCGTGTATAACGTGGCATTTTACTTTGTCATCGTTGCTGCTCTGTTCATAGTGGGAATAGTTCAGCTCTCACAGCCCTAAACTGTGCGAGCGTTCCCTAATGCTGCTGCTGTCCTCTGACTCTCTGCTATTTCATGGTGCTCATGAAAGGTCAGAGGACTCCCTGAACAGAGCCATACCACCAAAACATTCATTCAGAATTATCAACTTGAATTGCAATTTATTCAAAAATTCCTAAATCATTTTTATTTGTTCTTGACTTAATAGACCTGACAGAAATCAGATTATCTGGTCACATGACTTGAACCCTGTTGAACCCTCTTCCCAATACACAGACCTACACACAAACACACACACACACTTTCCTTATGAAGCTTTAATTAAAACTATTCCAGACTGTATATGATGTGTCCTTGTGTGTATGCATGCTCCCTATGTCATACCAACATAGTCATGATGTATAAACAATGTAAGTTCATTTTAAATGCTTGTATTCCTGTGTAAGAATGTATCTCTGCTTTAATATCTCCCAGCCATAACGTGTTTGATATATAAATATTCCTCTCTCTTTGTCTTAATCAACGATGCACAGAATAGGATTATGAAATGTATCATTAGTACGTTTAGCAAACTTGGGAGTAAAATTGTATAAACTCAACACCCTTTACGACACCTGATAAAACATGCAAAGTAGGTCGTAAACAGAGACAAAGAGAATCTTTCCCACTCAGAATTCATCCTCTGATCCACAGAACACTCTGAGAGGACTCACATGCATTCTTTTATACTCAACTCAAAGCAACCCATGCAAGTCAAGTATAAATTCCATCGAAATTTAGATGCGTTTAAGACTAGTAACCCTGTTTAAGGTGATATTGTTCTTTGCTGGCTCTCTGTAGTAATGTTTGTGAAATGCCATTCTGAACCCTTCCTTTCTCTTCTTTCTCCTTTTCTATTCGTCGTTACTCTACATGTATTCTTTATTTAGTCATATGTATCCGTAGTATCAATTATTAAAACCATTGTTTAATTGTCATTGTTACTGCTCACAAAACATAAGTCACTTTAATGTTCAGATCTATAGCTACCTCTCTCATAAGTATCATTGAATACTTTAACTAATATCCCAATAGCTCGGAAAGTTTATTCTTTGTGGCCAGAAGAGTAACCTTCCTGAAGACTTGGTAAAAAGAATAAAAGCTTTGAGAGTTGATAAGAGATTGCATACTGATCGTTCGTTAAAAGAATGGATCAGATGAGTTTTGAATTAATTCTTTAAAGGTTATTCTGTAATGATTTAATATATATTCGTTAATTGCAATCCATTGTTGTTAACCAAATTTATATTGCTTAAATACCTAGGTTAGGCATGTGCTGTTGGGTGATTTGAAGATTTAAAGTTTGATCATAAGTTATGATTAATAATAAATAATTAAATATTAATCCCTATAATTCCCTATTGAGCTAATTTAATGTATTATTATATGTAGCCCAGTCGCTATCTGCTTACTGCACAAATGTTAAGTAAATGGGACAAATGTTTTCAAATACTCCAAAATTGTGCTAAAGCATGGATAGTGATTCCCATGAATCGCATAAAACTGACAAAATATAAACTATAATGTAAATTCTTTCTGATCACATGTATTGTTTTCTGCTGAGAATCTCTTGTAAATAAAAGTTGAGTAAAATTGTTTTGTCAGTTCTGTGTGCTTCTGTGCATCACTTTAAGAAATCTTGACTCTTCACAGATGGGCCTCAATTTTCACACTTATGAAACAGCCTGTCACGCTTTTACACACACACACACACACATGCACACACACACCTTGTAAGTGCTGACTAATCTTCCATTTGGCTAGAGTGAGAAAAAAACAGACCTCCCTTATATTGTTCTCACTTCTTTCTATTTTTTCATCTCTCCCCTTCCTTTCTTTCTTCCTTCCGTCTGTAGGCCTCAGGGTATTAAGGAACGCCCTGTTATAGCCAAGGTGCATGCTGATAATTTTCACAGTCCATGATTTGACGTGACCCTGCAATCTATTAATAACTTGATGACAGGGTGGCGTATTGTTTTGGCAGGAGATTGCAGGCATTTTTGAGTTTTTGTGTGGGCATTGAGGTGGGCAGTCCTTCTGTTGCGTTCCTTACACAGCACGCTCTGTCTCTGGGCAGGCCTGTATCCGGACCCCCTCACCACACTAAGAGTGTGTGCCACAATATCTAGATGCTTTAAATACATACACACGTATACAGGGTTTTAAAATGCTGGCATAGGAATATGCTTCTCATGATCTCAGATCTTTTGATCTATTAAAGGCGCATGCTTAAATTCTTAAAATTACTTTATATATATATTAAAAAAAAAATATATATATATATATATATATACTTTTACTTTTTTATAAATATATTTTTATAAAATATAATTTTTTAAAAGTAATTGTAAGAATCTGAAGTCAGATTTCCATGGCATGGTGACAACACTACAATTCGGCCTGACCATTTTCTTAGTGTTTGTCTTTGGATGTGCATTATGCTAATATCATATTGTGGTGTAGACATTTGCAAACGTGATATCTGAGAGAATGTGGGGTATATTTTGTGAAGGTTTTAGAGGTTTTACCATTTTAAAGGTACTTTATTCTAGTCAGTCATACATCATTGTATCCCAACCTTTGTCATACATCATTATTTTCCAACATTGTCTTATGTACCCACATCCCTTTCAGTAAGGATGGCAAAAATACAAGCATGTACATACATGCTGCCCACATATTATGGTAGCCTATTTTGTCATGAATAGAGTGAAATGACACTTGCCATTAATATGTTGGTATCATTTTATGGGGAACAAATATTCACTATTAACTAGGACTTTTGCCTCAATAAACTCCTAATTTACTGCTTGTTAGTAAGGTAGTTTTTTGTAGCATTTAAGTTTAGCTATTGGGTAGGATTAAGGGATGTAGAATAAGGTCATGCAGAATAAGTCATTAATATGTGCTTTATAAATTCTAATAAACAGCCAATATCCTAGTAATAGGCATGCTAATAAGCAACTAGTTAATATTTAATAACTGAACCTTAAAATAAAATGTTACCAATATGTTAATAAGCAACTGAAAAAGCACAAACGTCAGAGCATGTCAAAACTTCTAAAGAGCCCCAAACTGGCTCAGACCTGTAAGAGTTAAATACCCCTTCATCAACCAGAAGCTGGTGTTCATTGATTCATCATATTATATTAAAGGGATAGTTCACCCAAAAATGAAAATCATCCCATAGTTTACACCCCCTTAAGCCATCCTAGGTGTATATGACGTTCTTCTTTTCAGACAAATACAATCGGAGTCATATTAAAAATGTCCTGGCTAATCCAAGCATTATAATGACAGTGGCCAAAACAATGTATCCATCCATTATAAAAGTAATCCATACGTTAATAAAGGCCTTCTGAAGCGAATCGATGGGTTTTGTGTTAAAAAAAATACACATTTAAAACTTTATAACGTAAAACATCTACCTTCCAGCGAACTGCCTTCTTCTGTATTCAATTTACAAAGAAAGTGTAACACTTTTCTCGTAGTTCAAGATGCTTAATCTACGTCCAACGTCATCACTGCAGTTATGCTGTTTTTGTAAATTAAATATAGACAAAGGCACGCCAGCAGCTAGATATTTTACTTAGGTAATAGCCTGTTAAATATGGATATTTTTTTACAAAAAATATGTATTTTTTCTTCTACTTCAATTCATTTCAGAAGGCCCTTATTAACCCCCAGAGCCGTGTGGATTATTTTTTTTTATAATGAGCGGATGCACTTTTTGGCCTTTAAATTGTGGGCTGCCATTATAATGCTTGATATATATACAAGGCCACTCGCCTTAACTTGCCCGTATCTACAGTCAGAGCAATCATTAAAGGGGGGGGTGAAACACTCAGTTTTAGTCAGTGTCATGTCAATCTTGAGTACCTATAGAGTAGCATTGCATCCTGCATATCTCCGAAAAGTCTTTATTTTTTTTATAATTATATAAGAAAGATGCGCTGTTCCGAGTCTTTCCGAAAAAAGCAGAGCGGGTGGGGGCGTATCGTGTGAGCGGAGCTAAATAATGACGTGTGCGCGCCGCTGTTATTGTGCTAAATGCGTCGTAAAGCTGTGTCATCCCTAACAGCGGGAGAAAACTTTATTCAAAATAAAAATATGGCTTTTAATCAGATACAGCCATAGATCTATGATCCGGAATCAGACCCAGAGGCTGCAGTTGAACAGGAGCAGCAGCAAAAACGACTAGAGCAGGACGTCTCTATGTGGTACAAGTTATACACTAACTATATAATATGCTTAGCGACTTGTGTTATTTACATATTTATACTTGAATTATATCGTCGTATTTTTGTCTTTGAAGGTGTACATGTGGGAAGTGCAGTTGTGCACGTGTGTGTGTGTGTGTTTACGCGTGGTTTGTGTAGACAATTGTAGTAAGCGGACTGGTTTTGCACGGCAGGCTAGTGTTTACATAGAAAGACATGGAATAGTAGCGTATTTGAATGAAGAAGCGTGCTTATTTAGTTCAACATATTTCCCCACTCTTTGTGTATTGTTGTTTGGAGTGCTTTTACAATACACAAACATAAAGTTACACATATAGTGGCCAGCTAAACAAATGTACACGCACTACACATCGCATGCTCCATTGATCAATTAACTATACGTGATCATGTTTGGGCTACTTGATGAGCATAGGCAAAGACACAGACATTTGAAGCAGTCTTACTCACCGCCTGCGGTTCTAACGTTGGGACCTTTATCGTTGGGACTGCTCCATCCTTCAGCATTAGGCGATCGGAAAATCTGGCGTCGAACTAGGCCTTGTTTATGAAACAGTCAGCACCGAAATGCAGTGAACAGACATAAACCTTTGCACAACTCAGTTGCTGATCCGGAAAAGCAAATTACATCCACTGTTGCCTTAACGTGGGGTTTTTTGGCAATCTGTACAGGACTGTCTTGGTCTGGCAACCAAAAACGCACTTTTTTGGTGACATTGTTAATTTCTTGAAGTCAACTTATGACTAACCGGAAGTAGTATTTTTGACAAAGAAATACTCCCATCAAACGTCCACCTTAACTTTTGAAACTTTGTCTATGTTTAGTATGGGTACACTTTAACAGTGTAAAAAGATCAGTATGCATGAAACAGCATTTCACCCCCCCTTTAAGAAGTTTAAAACAGCTGGAACAGTGACAAACAAGGCTGGAAGAGCTCCCAAGTTTATCTTGCCACAACGCACAGTGAGGAGGATGGTAAGAGAAGTGAAAAAATGTCCTAAGCTCAGTCACAGAATTGCATCAAAGAGTGGCATCTTGGGGCCACAAAGTATCCAAAACAACCATCAGATGTGAATTTTTACAAGGGTGCCAATAATTGTGGAAGGCACTGTATTCCATTGTGAATGGGAATGTATGTATTCCTGTTTCTGTTGTATGTGAGTGTGTGACATTTGGTGATTCCTGTTGGTGTGGGGTATATCTGTTACCCTGCTGTAGAGTTAAACACTGACCCTGTCACCCACTCCTCACTGACACCACTAACTGTGGAACAGACATCAGATTAATTTTCTCCCATCTGGTTTCTCTTAGGTCCTCTTGAGTCAGGTACACAGACTGAGAGCACTAGATTTGCTGGGACGATTTCTGGACCTGGGCCCTTGGGCCGTCAGTTTGGTAAGACAGCAGATAACACGCCTTTAACATTTATTTTGTTTATTTCTTTTATTTAAAGCTTACATAAACTAAACTACTCCTTAATTAACTGCGTTTAAGTAACCTTTAGATAATACATATCTGTCAATTTGCATACACCCTATGTTGAGATGGGCAACTTTGGTCTTGGAGGGCCACTGTCCTGCAGAGTTAAAGGGTTAGTTCACCCAAAAATGAAATTTATGTAATTTATGACTCACCCTAATATCGTTCCACACCCGTAAGAACGCCGTTCATCTTCGGAACACAGATTAAGATATTTTATATATAGTCTGACAGCGTATCTAAGTGTAGGCACACTTTACTGTCCATGTCCAGAAAGGGAATAAAAACATCATCAAAGTAGTCCATATGTGACATCAGTTAGTTAGAATCTCTTGAAGCATTAAAATACATTTTGGTCAAAAAATAGCAAAAACTATGACAAAAACTATTCAGCATTGTCTTCTCTTCTGCGTTTGTTTTCAAACCTCACATAAAGATTAAAACGGTCATGATTCGGATCGCCAATGTCACGTGATTTCAGCAGTTTGGTAGTTTGACACGCGATCCAAATCATGAGCTTATTCATGACCATTTGAATCTTTATTTGAGGTTTGAAAACAAAAGCGGAAGAGAAGACAATCCTGAATAAAGTCATAGGTTTTGAATTTTTTTTTAACCAAAATGTATGTTCAATGCTTCAAGAGATTCTAACTAACTGATCTCACATATGGACTACTCTGTCGGACTAAATATAAAACATCTTAAACTGTGTTCTGAAGATGAACGGAGGTCTTACGGCTGTGGAACAACATTAGGGTGTGTCATTAATGACATAAATTTCATTTTTGGGTGACCTAACCCTTTAAGCTCCAACTCTAATCAAACACACCATGAACAAACCAAGCAATGTTTTTAGGATTTCTAGACAGCTACAGCCAGGTAAGTTTTTATCAGGTTTGGAGCTCTGCAGGATAGTGGCCCTCCTGGACTAAAGCCACACATCCCTGCCTTATGTATAATTAGTTGTGTTATTCACATACACAATCATACAATGATATTTTGAATACAAGAGACCTGTGTAAGTAAGAAACCTAAATAAATCAATTGCATACATTTTTCAAAGAAAACCATTATCATCCTCTAATCTTTATCTCTCTCATTCTGTCTTTTCTCTCTGCAGGCTCTTTCAGTGGGGATTTTTCCATACGTGTTGAAACTGTTGCAGAGTTCAGCGAGAGAGCTCAGGCCTCTTTTGGTCTTCATCTGGGCAAAGATCTTAGCTGTAGATAGTGTATGTATACCTAATCATCCCTGGCATTTCAGCCTTTGCTTTAACCAGAATTCCACATACTGTAATTCGCTGAACATTTAAACAATTAACATTTAGATACGTAAGGCCAGTTAAAAACCTTTTAGTACTGAAGCTATCAAACATGATACTCCAATCTGATTAAAAAACAACAACAACAAAATTATAATATTGTGGTAATCATACTATTGCTTGTTTCACAGTAGACCTATTTATTTAATTTTTTAATAATAACATAACTGATGGGTTATCAAAAAAATGGAGGCTCTGACAGTTTCCAACCGTTGAGTTATTGAAAAGATTATTGAAAAGTTTATATTACATTTTGATGAATGCAAAAAATATCTGCATATGTAATAAAATGTTTAAATATGAAAATTTTCAATTATGTTCTTGTATATTATAATATGACAAAAAAAATGAATTTATAAGCTTGCATTGCGGAACAAACAACTGAAAGTGTAAATGTTTCCACAGCAAATCGATTTTTATTTTAGACCGTATTCTATAATACTATTTCATTATAATGTTTATTGGCTTGTATGCTGTCACAAACATACAGCTAAACCAAATACAAGTTTGCTTAAACAATTTCTAAGAAGCTATTTGGCTATGGAGCTAGAGAGATGACAAAATGATCTGAATTTGAATTGTATAAATCTGAATTATTGACATTGAATATTATGTTGCATTTTACATAGTTCTGAATTTAAATTTTTAAATGTTGAATGTATAACATTTAAAATTGAACACATCTGAAATGTTTTATGTCAAAATTGTATAGACATGCATTTTTAAACAGCAGCTATTTTGTTCTGAATTAATAGACTGGAAATATTCAGTTTTTGAAAATACAGATTCAAGATTTCAGATGAAGAAGAAAATCAGAACATCAAATTCAATATTCTAAAATTCAAACCGTAGAAATTCAGTTGTTCCCAAACATTTTGTAGCACGCACCCCTTTCTGATGTTTGATACCTGTCAAGCACCCCCACCTTATTTCGGTTAAACATCAGATTTTTAATAGCAATAACTAAATACAAATATTCTCTGTATATAAGAAAAAAATCAACATTTCAGTTGTAATATATATACAGCATAGAGTTAGAGGGGTTCGGGGGCATGATCCCCGCTAATTTTTTTAAATTTTCTAATTTCTACATATGAGCATTCTAAGACATTTGAAAGCCCAAAAAAATAATAATATGAGAAATAGCTTTAAAACTAGTGAGTGGACAGTAAATTATTTGTCAATTCCTGCTCTCTCCTCATCTCCATCACTCATTATTTTGCCCTGTCTCTTCCCCTCCTAATGAATTCAACACAACATGTGATACATTTATAGTAAGAATATTTTTTTATCTGAAGAAAACATATTCATTAATGTTTCTTGTCCTCTCACATTGACTCACATTATAAACTAAACAAAGGTTTATTAGTTTGCCTGATTATTTTTATCGGTAGTTTAACATTTTAATCCTAAAACAGCTGCCAAATATGAAATGCTTAGTTTAGCTACCACACCATACCTGGAGGAGGTCCATATTCCACGAGTAGGAATATAGTGTGGCCCCTTTAAGAGCTGCGCGTTCCCCATTGAACTGCCGGTATTTTGTGTGTGTGCACCGAACTGTGCCGTGATTCACGTAAACAGTGAGAGAAACATGGACTCGAGAGCGCTGTTGTTCAGAAAAGTAACCTGCGTATTAGTTTTAGCCGATTGTAATGTATTTAGTTCAATAAAACATGTACTGTAAGCTGATGGTGTTAATGATTGACTTGAGTGAGCTTGCAGTGAATCGCGCTCGGACTGCAGAGAATGTGCTCAGTGAAAAAAAAACGCACTTTTCTTTCGACCTAAAATGGGCAGGGCTTTGACGCAGACGCGCTTGTAAAATGAAATGAAAATACGATTTACTATAATTTACTACAGCTTGTAATGTGAAATTTGTATTTATCAATAATACTCTGACATGTGATTTTTATCCAAGTTAGATACGTAAAATAAAAAATAAAAAAGAGACAATTTTCTGCCATTACAAACATTCTCTCGCGCACCCCCAGTGGTCAGTCTGGTTTGGGAACCGCTGGTTTAGATTAATGCACGGAAAATGAGATTTCAGCTAGATTTCTCATTTTCCGTGCGTGGTTTACAAATCGCTATAAAAAACTCAGCATTTGACGTCATCTGTCGTTCTCCAGGGCTGAATACAAAATCGCCCCCTAAACCCTCATTCACTATTCCCTACTTTAGTCCACTAATAGAGTTAACTTGAACGAGAGAATGAAAATGAGTGAGGGAAGTCGGACAGCTATTGAGTGTAGCCTACATCAGCTGTTGCGGTGTGGGGTTGAATGAGTGCACTCGAACATGTCCACCATGGTTTCGGACAATGGCTGTCCCTGCAAATAATGCCCTATTTGAGGGTATAGGGGGCGATCTTGGATTCAGCCCAGGTCTGTTCAACAGTAGTAGGCTACCGCTTCTTAAACTGTACAGGGCAGGTCCTAGATCAGGCAACTTTTCTGTGCAACTTAACGTGTTTCACAGAAAAAAATGTGTGTCCGATATATTAAATATTAATATTATATAAAAATATTAATAATATTAATATATTAAATATTAATTAACCGATATGTTAAATATTAACAAAATATCTGCTGTTTGAAAATACATGTCTATACAATTTCGACATGAAAACATTTCAGATGTGTTCAATTTAAACTTAAAACAACTTTTGTTAGATTTACAATTCAAATTCAGATAATTTTCTTTTCATCTAGATCATTTCTAGCTCCTTAGTTGGCTTTTAGTTAACAACATTTTTGTGATTTTGCTGAATTATAAATGTTACATTGATTTTTATATCTTCTAAATACTAAAACAAAACAAAAAGTATCATCAAAAAAAAAGTGTGTATATATATATATATATATATATATATATATATATATATATATATATATATATATATATATATATATATATATATATATATATATATAATATTTTTTTTTTTTTTTTTTTTTAATTTTTATTTATGCACATTCCTGGTGTAGTGAAGGATTAATCTGTGTAATCTAAATTATTTTAATATAACTTTGTTTATAACATTCCAAATGTATATTTTGGAGTGTGGCACTGGAAGGACAGTGGAAGGGAAAGTGATTTGCCATCTGTCTCTGACAGCAGTGGTTAAGACACCTGCAGAGATAGATGATCATTCATGCACATACCTTACAGAGACTGCAGCAAAACACTCTCCAATGCTGCTAATAAGGCTAATTATAAAAGCAAACAAACAACAAATTATGTTACTCATAAATTGGAACAAAAAAAACATAGGTAAATCTTGAGGAGCCAGTAGTGAATTATTCTTCTGGGTTTTGACATTATCCCTGCACCACTCGATAGTGTAACTTTTACACTGTATTTATAAAAGTTTTTACATTGACTTTATCAATTGAATGTGTCCTTGCTAAATACAATAGTTCACTTCTTTAAAAAATATTTTACTGACCCCAAACTTTTACTGTTCAGATATATGCAGAACTATTTCAAATGTATAGGGATCAGTATCTGTTCAGTATCCATTCTGTTCACTGTAGCACATGGCACTTAAAAAAAACTCACCAGATGAAATGGAGAGCACAAGTAGTTAATAGTAAAACTTGTCCTTTTTCGCTTTGCCCACACTATCCTCCAACACACATTCTGTTTGTAATGGGACATGGGACATTTAGCTCTCTCTCTCTCTCTCTCTCGTCTCTCTCTCTCTCTCTCTCTCTCTCTCTCTCTCTCTCTCTCTCTCTCTCCTCTCTCTCTCTCTCTCTCTCTCTCTCTCTCTCTCTCTCTCTCTCTCTCTCTCTCTCTCTCTCTCTCTCTCTCTCTCTCTCTCTCTCTCTCTCTCTCTCTCTCTCTCTCTCTCTCTCTCTCTCTCTCGTCTGTTATTGTTATATCAGTGAAGTGTCTCACGTGCTGCAGTTCAGTTTTCTTTAGGGGAGTATGTAAGTGTTTTATTCAGAGAAACTCCGGTGTAAGAAGTTTGTATCAGGCAGCAAAATTGGAAGAAACAGTTGTCAGCAGTCAGTATTGTTTTGTCACTCCTACAATTCCTTCTCTTTTACACTCGCCTACTCTCCCTCCTGCTTTTCTCTCTCTTTCTTTTTTCTGTAGTCATGCCAAGCTGATCTGGTAAAAGACAATGGACACAAGTATTTCCTGTCTGTGCTGGCTGACCCGTACATGCCTGTAAGTATCATACAGATGGTACTGAATAATTTTCCACTTTGTTCAAAACAAAATTTGTTTTGTTTACTTAATCTGCCGTGCCATATTTGCAGAGTTCAAAATATGCCTTGTTTTTGTTTGGAATGTGGAATCAGGCTGAGCATCGAACTATGGCTGTCTTTATCCTTGCTGTCATCGTCAACAACTACAACACAGGACAGGTATAACACAGATGGATCTATCTATCTATCTATCTCTAATCTCATCTATCTTTCAAATCTTGTTTATATAAAAGTTTTAATTTATCTCTTTTTTATATATCTTACCTCAAATATTTCAGTAGTATTAGGGTTTCCTTTTACATTATACATACATTTTAAAAATTACCTGCATGCAATTACATCTGTAATTAATTTCAGTAGTTACATTTACATATACAATTACAGTTGCCACATCCCTTATATCTAACTCTACCCTTAAACTTACAAATACCACCACACCTGTCCCCAACTTTACCCATATCCCACCTCAATATCAGCAAAGTGTTTTGCAATACAATATGAACACAATAAGTATATTGGATTATTTTTTGATGTACATAGTACATAGCACATAGTAAGGCCACCTAATATAAACTGACCCCTGTGTTATTACTTAAATAAATGTAGCCTTCGAAATCGTAAGAGACTTCAAAAACATAATCATTTGTAATGTTTATATACAGTCGTGGTCAAAATTGTTGGTACCCCTGGTAAATATGATTAAATATGGCTGTAAAAAAAAGAATCTGCATTGTTTATCCATTTGATCTTTTAATTAAAAAAATCCCATAAATCCAACCTTTCATTTAATTAAAATAATTGACAATGTGGGGTAAATCACATTATGAAATAAATGCTTTTCTCTAAAACACATTGGCCACAATTGTTGGTACCCCTATAATTTTAAATAAGTAAAATATCTCTGAAGTATTAAAAAAAAAAATTGCACACCAAGGTGACAAGGAACATGAAATTGTCAGGTATGATGTCTTGTTTCACAGGAGTATAAATATAAGGAGGCATTAGAAACCAAATTCCCTTAATCCTTTATCACAATGAGTGAAACCAAAAAAATTAGTTCTGATGTGCAGCAAAAGATTGTTGAGCTTTACAAAATAGAAAGAGGCTGTAGGAAAATAGCCAAAGCATTGAAAATCCCCATTTCCACCATCAGGGCAATAATTAAGAAGCTCCATTTAACTGAAGATGTTACAAATCTGCCTGAAGGAGGACGTGTGTGTATATTGTCCTAATGCACAGTGAGGAGAAACGTTTGAGTGCACAAAGACTCTCCAAGGATCACAGATGGAGAATCGCAGAGATTAGTTGAGTCTTGGGCTCAAAGCCTAAAATGTTTTTTAAAACAACCCCTACATCACCACATGTTGTTTGGGAGGGATTCAAGAAAAATCCTCCTCGCTCATCCAGAAACAAACTCCAGCACATTCAGTTGTCAGACACGACTGGAAAGTCAAAAGGAACTGGGTTCTGTGGTCAGGATGAAACTATAAAATAGCTTTTTGGCAGCAAATCTACCAGGCACGGAAAGGGCACGCTGGCGCGTTTGGTTGCCGCTCCTCTCTCTCGTTTTTAGTAGTTTATTTTTATGAGCCAATGTCATTTAATTCGTTCGTGATGTGGAATTATGCATCGCATGCTGGATTACTGCTTTTATCTCTGAGTGCGGTATATTGGAATATACTCTACTGTTGCCTGGCCCAGGACGTACACTGTTTACACCGCTGTGAGGCTGCTGTTGGTGTGGATCCTCCCCGAATGGCTCTCAGGTACACTGCTCGCCAGTTGTTGAACCTGAACGGACATTTAGATGTCGCGAGTGACATTCGTGCTCTCTGCAGTAATGTTGGAATACTGCGACGTAAGCGTTACATACATCGCTCGTCAAGGCGTAGTTTTTTATGCTCAATATCGAAAGCTGTCGCCTACCCGCGATTTCTGCGCAAACCCCATAGACTGCAGTTAAGACCTACAGGGGTTAATTTTCATAACTTATTGGCACTTAAGCGTGCCGAGGTTGCTCCGGATTCATCTGCTCACCCATGTATGCTGAAATCAGCACTGTTTAACGCGCGCTCTGTCAACAACAAAGCCGTTATTTTATCTGACATTATTTTAGAACAAAAGCTCGACCTTGTCTGTTTAACTGAAACATGGCACAAAGAATCTGATGGTCTTCTTTTTAACGAACTGACTCCGGCTGGCTATGGATTATTTGATCTCCCGCGTACCTCTGGTAGAGGTGGGGGTATCATTGTGTTGCACAGTCAACAGTTCAACATGTGTCCCGTGTCTGTCCCCAAAACAGACTCATTTGAATGCCTTGCTTTGAGTGTTTCTGCGTCCCTCTCTACTGCAGTGGCTACAGTCTACAGGCCTCCTAGGGCAAATAAAGACTTCTTATCTGAATTATCAGATATATTGTCATTTCTTTGCCTCAGGTTTGAAAGAGTTCTTCTCCTGGGAGATTTCAACATCCATATGGATATAAAAGACTCCACAATAACGAAAGACTTTTTGTCCATTTTGGAGTGCTTTGAACTTAACCAGCTTGTGGACTGTCCCACACATGACAAAGGCCACATTTTAGACCTTGTGATTAGCAATGGTGCCTTTGTGTCTCAGTTGTCAACCTCGGACTTGGGTCTGTCTGATCACCGGGCTATCTTCTTTAACATGGAATTACCTGTCACAAACACCAATGTTTCTCGTATCATTAACTATCGCAAGTGGAGATCTATTGAGCCCACTGATTTTTCAGACTTTATTGACTCTTCTTTAAGTTGTTTTTCTTTTTCTGATGATCAGAATGATAACGTTTCTGTGCTGAATTCTGTTCTTTTGTCTGGCCTTGACACGCTGGCTCCATTGAAATCACGATCCATCTCTTTTGCACGCTCTGCTCCTTGGTACAATGATGATCTGCGTGCTATGAAGGCTTTGTGTCGCAAAATGGAGCGTAGGTGGCGCATATCAGGTTTAACTGTTCATCACCAGGCCTGGAAATACAGCTTACTTGAATATAAGGCTGAAATTGAGTCAGCTAGATCTGTTCATTTTTCTCAATTAATTGTCAGCAACCAGAGAAATCCTAAACAACTGTTTCACTCAATCAACAAGCTGCTCAAAAATCACACTGTCTCTAATGTTCCTGCTTCAACTCACCGTTGTAATATGTTTTTGGAGTTTTTTAGCACTAAAATTGATAATATACGTAACCACATTGTTTCCACTAATACTTCTGCTGCCTCCTCCTTAAAAATGTCTGCATTTTCTGGTATTTCTCTCTCTAACTTTGTTATTCACGACTCCCAGTCTCTTTCTACTTTGGTTTCAAAACTGAAAGCCTCAACTTCCAGAGTTGATCCTATACCATCTTGTCTTTTTAAATCATGTTTTGATTCCCTCTCTCCTGTTGTTTTGAGAATCATTAATAACTCTCTGTGTACTGGTGTCGTGCCAACAGCACTTAAAACTGCTGCTGTCACCCCTATACCAAAAACAAACAACATGGATTCTGATAATCTGAATAATTTTCGTCCCATATCAAATCTTCCATTCCTCGCCAAAATTTTAGAACAAACTGTGGCTTCTCAACTGCTTTCTCATCTTTCCTCCAATGACCTTTTTGAGCCACTACAGTCTGGATTCCGCAAACTCCACAGTACTGAAACAGCGTTAGTTAAGGTCACTAATGACTTGTTAATGGCTTCTGATTCTGGTCGTCTGTCTTTACTGATTCTTCTTGATCTTAGTGCCGCTTTTGACACTATAGATCATTCCATTTTAATCACCCGTCTACAGACCGTCTTTGGAGTTTCTGAAACTGCATTACAGTGGTTTAGGTCCTACCTTTCTGATCGCAGGCAGTTTGTTGTGATGGGTGATTGCAGGTCTGAGGTCGGTGTAGTGCACTCTGGTGTTCCCCAGGGATCAGTTTTGGGCCCTTTACTTTTTAATATTTACATCTTTCCACTTGGCCAACTTTTACGAACTCTTGGTCTTAACTTTCACTTTTATGCCGATGACACTCAGATTTATATACATTCAAAACCTGATGTCAATATGCCTGTGTCTTTTCTTTCTCAATGTTTTACTGAGATTAGACAATGGATGTCTGAAAATTTTCTCTGTCTAAACAGTGACAAAACTGAAGTAATGTTAATTGGTTCACCTCATCAGTTGCGTAAAGCAGAGTCCATAACCTTAAGTGTGGATGGCTCTGCTTTACAATTTCAAACTAAACTGAAAAATCTGGGGGTGATATTTGATGCCAACTTAACATTTGACCATCAGGTTCGTAACACAGTCAAAACATCATTTTTTCATCTAAAAAACATTGCAAAATTACGTCCCATGTTGACCTTCTCTGTGGCAGAAAAGTTAATCAACACTTTTGTTTTTTCACGCATTGATTATTGTAACGCATTGCTGGCTGGAGTTTCTAAAGCTACACTGAATAAATTACAGTTGGTACAAAATTCAGCTGCTAGAATTCTAACTAGGACCAGTGCAAGGGAGCACATTACTCCAATCCTGCAAAAATTGCACTGGCTTCCTGTTAGTTTTCGTATTGATTTTAAAATTTTAATGCTCACGTATAAGGCCTTGAATAATTTGGCCCCTCATTATTTGTGTGAGCTTTTAACTCTCTATACACCAACACGTGCTTTACGCTCCTCTGAAGCTGGTCTTTTAACTGTCCAAACAGCACGGTTGAAAACTATGGGTGATCGGGCTTTTTCTACTTTGGCTCCTAAGTTGTGGAATTCCCTGCCCTCTGAGATTAGGAATGCAGAATCCCTTAGTGTTTTTAAATCATCACTCAAAACATATTATTTTAGGATAGCTTTTATGTGATTTATTTGTCTACTTTGTTGCTGTCTTTTTATTTTTTAATGCCTGTAATGTTATGTGTATTTCTATGTAAAGTGCTTTGAGATGTAACATTTAAAGGCGCTATATAAAATAAAGTTTATTATTATTATTATTACCAGAGGTGTTTGGTGCAAACAGGAATAAAAAGTAGCTCATGTCCATGGCTAAAAATACCACTGGATCTTTAATGCTGTGGGCCTATTTTTTTCCTGGAGGTCCTGGACATCTTGTTCAGATACATTGTATCATGGATTTTAGCAAATACCAAAAGATAAAAAAATCTAAACCTGATGGATTCTGCTAGAAATCTTAGAATGGGCCGTGGTTGGATCTCCCATCAGGACAACAATCCAAAACAAACATCAAAATCAACACAAAAATGTGTCACTGAGCACAAAAGGAAGCTTCTGCCATGACCATCCCAGTTTCCTGACCTGAACCCTATAGAAGATGTGTGGCTGAACTGAAGAGAAGAAGCGCCAGCATGGAGCTGGGAATCTGAAGGATCTGGAGAGGTTCTGTATGGAGGAATGGTCTCTGATCTCTATTCACTGTTTTCCAAACTCATCAGGCATTATAGAAGAAGACTCTTGGGAGCAGTTATCTTGGGCAGTTATCTTTGGAAAAGGAGGTTGCAAAAAGTATTTAATAAAAGGGTACCAACAATTGTGGCCAACGTGTTTTGGAGAAAAGCATTAATTTCATAATGTGATTTACCCCTCATTTACAATTATTTTACTTTAATGAAAGGGTTAGATTTTTGTGAATTTTTTAATAAAAGATCAAAAGGATAAACAATGCAGATTTATTTTTTTACAGCCATATTTGATCATATTTACCAGGGGTACCAACAATTTTGACCACAACTGTATAATCAGAATTATACAGTACAATATATATTTTTATTTATTTATTACAATATTAATATAATACAAATTCATATTTTTTCTTTAGTTTTTACTTGATGATTCATTGACCTCTCTGTCCATCAGGAGGCATGTCTGCAGGGTAATCTGATTGCGATCTGTCTGGAGCAGCTTAACGACCCTCACCCTCTCCTGAGGCAGTGGGTGGCAATCTGTCTGGGCAGAATCTGGCAGAACTTTGATTCTGCTCGCTGGTGTGGAGTTAGAGATAGTGCCCATGAGAAGCTCTACAGTCTCCTGTCTGATCCCATACCAGAGGTTCTAAAACTTGGCCAGTCTAATATTTTTCTACTATAATAGAACTATTATGTGTGATTCATTCATGTTTTCTGTTGTCTCATTGGCAGGTGCGATGTGCAGCTGTGTTTGCATTGGGTACGTTTGTGGGGAATTCTGCTGAGAGAACAGATCATTCTACCACCATTGATCATAATGTTGCTATGATGCTAGCACAACTCATTAATGATGGCAGTCCCATCGTGAGGAAGGCAAGTTTTTTGGAATTTTGTTATGGGCATTTTTCATCAGAATCTGCTTTATTATAGTTTTCATAAGTCTGTTCTAATGCTAAGAACTGTGCATTTAAGAACTGAGGCTTGTTGTGAATCATGAATATCTCAGAGTGATTGACAGTAATACATTCTGCTTCCATTCGTTTGTTCGTTGTTGTTTTTTTTTATTTATTTTTTTATGTTGTAGATTTAAGAAGCAAATGAGAATCACTAAAATTATTGAATATATCTTGAGACAAATGTCTTATGATTTTCAGTTTTGTTCACAGTAAATAAAGCAACAGTTTTTCAATAACACAAGAATATGTAAAAGTGGATTATAGGGTAAAAGGCATATTTAACATAATAATAAACAGCAGACTGACTTTAACATTTGTTGGCATGACATGCTTAGATTAAGATGGTAAATATCATATATTAAGTTGGGTGTCCACCTTAGAGATAATCATCATATTTATAATAAAAAATTATTATAATAATATAATACAAATATATTTAGTTGTTACTACTGTAAAACTTTATTAAAGTATTATCAGATCTCGTTTAGTGCTTTCAGATTCTTTACTTAAAATATGTGTTTCTGTATTTTAAAAAGTTTTTATATTAAACGTATTGCAATATTTATTGAACAGTAATTAATTTTCAAAATAAACAGAAAATAGGCTGGTGCAAACTTTGCTAAAGAGATTTTTTGCTCAAGTATGAACTTTGACATGATTAAATAGCTCATTTTTGTAAGGGTGTGCCTTTAGCCCTATTGGTAGCCTATGATACAACTCCTTTATAGGCTATTTATAATAGCCTTTATTACCTTTTATTATGTATACAATTAATGTGGTCATAATAAAATATCATTAATATGATGTATGTTTTATAAATTTATCCTCTAGCCACCGGGCCACTCTGATTTCAACATTCCTTGCCATTGTAATTTATTTTCAGCCATGTGTTTACATGACATGAGAAGAAAATTGCATTTCTCTTACAGATCCTAAAGAACTATTTTGGATTTTAAAATTGTAACCACAGTTACCACATAGGGCGCTGCAGAACACAGAACAGTATAGATGGTATTAAATAATGCTGTAATAGTAATGCTGGGCAAGCTATAAGACACAACCTTTATTGTATAAAGTTCTATATAAATAAAGGTGATTCGACTTGACAATACAGACAGTGTCAGACACAATACAGACACAGTACGCATAGGACATTGTTGGACACATTACAACACTAATACAACAATATTGGTGTGATGACAGTATGACATCAATATGACAAGGATTCCTGAGTGCCATGATTGTGTTGAGAATAGATAGGTTTTTGGAAATTGATTCAGTTTTAGCAACAGTCAAGTTGTTAAGCAATCCTTGAGAAAGTGACATGCTAGCTAATGAAATCATCAACAAAGCAGATGGTGAGTAATGATTTATTTTTTAAACCCTGTCCAGCCTCACATCGTCTCACACCTTGTGGGAAGAAGCTCTTGTGGAGTCCCCCCACCCCCGCCCCCTATTTTTGTGAAAATTACATTTTTGTCATATCATTCACCCCTAGGAACTTGTCACAATCTCTACTGTTGAAATTTGAGTTTCCATCAGGCCTCCAGCCACTACACCTCCGTCTTGTGCGCTGATCCATAATTTCTGTCAATTAAGCTTACAACGGTTGTGTTATCTGCAAACTTGACAATGTAATTGCATCTGTTCTTGGCATCACAATCTAGAATAAGCAAAATTAACAGAAGTTGACAGAGCACACAGACCTGGGAGAATGCTGAAGCTTAGCATGATTGCAATGAAGGTTTTGTAATTTGTAGGCAATCCAAACCGTCTGGGGGCTCTTTTTTATATTGTCTAGGACCTGTTTACACTAAAAGGTATTTTGGGCCAGCTTTTCAATCTGCTTTTGAGGAATTGTGTTTCAGTGTTGAGCTGAAATAGATGAACAGCATTAGCAATACAACACAACATCTCTTGGACATGGAGACAATAGTAACACAGCTCAACCAGGCCTTACTCCCTTTATTTTGTGTACATGACATAGGCAGGAATTAATTAAATGAGGGATATTGTGATGTTCCTGGAAGAAAACTGACTAATTCGAGACATTTCAGGGAGTTCAGAAACAATGCAGGGTTGCCAACTCACGCATTTGGCGTGACACACACGCTTTCAGGATCGGTGTCACGCTCTCACGCTGCCCAACTTAATCTCACGCCAAATTGCCAAACCTGCTTTTTATATTAAACAAAGCTAGGCCTATAGCTTTTTTTGTTATTATTATTACGTTTTAATGGGAAATTCAAACAATAAATAGCGTTTTGGCGCTAATGTTAAAGCCAGAGCCGTTGAAAAGCGAGTTGCAACATGCTCTCGTCTACCAGTGGTCACGTGGCTCATGGAGCGCACTTTTAGCGCGGTGTCAATGCATTTGAATGGCTTAAGCAGATACACAACAGTTTACACTATACAGATATTTGCAGCACGTCTTGTTAAACAGTACAGCTTGTGCATTGATGATTAAGTCAGCCGTATTCATAGGATCGTTTTATTATGGAGAGTGATAAAGATGCAACAGTGTTAACATTAATTTTATTCATGTATTTATCCCTCAGGTATTCCTTACTAATTGGTCACACATACTCATTGATGGTCAAATGTGACCATACACCGTAACTATTTTTCAATTAAATAAGTGTTCTATATTTTAGTTTAATAATGTTTATTGAATATTTTGAAGAGATCTTTTGGAAGGCTACTAAAATACTATTTGTGCAATAATTATTGTCAATTAAGGACCACTTAAAATATATTTCTTGTGTAGTAATTAGGGTTAAAATAGAGAATTCCAATTCAAAGAGGTAAATTGGTTATTTTGTTGCTTATAAAATAATAATGTAAATTTGTAATGTCATTACCCAGTAGGTGCCTTGGCTTATGGCTCTTTAATATATATTCATGTATCTAATCTAGTTGCTCAAAAACAGTCTTCCATTTGAATAAATATTTAGATATGATCAAACACTAGATTTCTTTAAATGTGAAATTTTAAAACGTTAATAACTTATGCATCATATTAGGACTTAGTATCCTAATATTTTTAATGAATAATGATACTTATATAAATAAGCACACACAAGTAAATATTAATGAATGCGTGCACATTTAATTTGACCCATGAAACATTTAAAATAGTGCTAAGACAAACTATTTTTTCCTTATTATGTACAGTAAGCTATATACTACATATGAATTGATACTAAATTAACCCATATTACTAAATAATTAGAGAATGACTGCCTTTGGAGTTGACTTTGTGCTTTGAAACTTTGCAGACTTGTTTTCATGCTCAAACAGCAACATTACATAGTAAAACAAAAAGTTAAACATTTATAAAAGCATAATGGAACCCTTAAACGTGTACCCTGAAAGTCCTCTTAAATAACTTCATGAGGATGTTTGCCACAGGATGTTGTTTTCTTTGCACATTTATAATGGTCATCACCTTAAAGGGTTCATGAAATGCATGTTTTATGTTTCCTGGGGACAATTTGCAAATGTAAAATGGCAATGCATATCAGTATTTAAATTTACATTTTCCATACCATGTGTGCAACATTTGGAGCAAAATGATAATTCAAATGTAATAATATAATTTATATTTGCCATTTCCTTCTCTAGTTATCATTTAAACATATATTTTAATACTTTATACGTTGCAAAATTAAAATGAAATGTGTTACAGAAATAATTAGTGTGTTTAACATGTTTAAGCAAAAATTGTAGCAAAATTATCATTTAAATGTTATTTTACTTAATTGCATTTACCCTCACAGTTAAGATACTTAATACTTACTACGTTTATGCGGGGAGCGGGACAAAAATCGGATGTTGTGGGTGGGGAAAGTTAAAATCCAAGGTCATAAAGGGATGGACATGGCCACCAACAGTACTAGACTGTGGCATTTAAATGATGCTCAAATGGTGTAAGAGGCCCAAAGTGTGCCAAGAAAATATCATCACACCACCAGCACCTGTTCACATCACACCAAATACTTAGATGTGAAAGATGGATTTAGACACAACTTTTTTTTTTTTTTTTTTAGAACAATTCTATTATTATTATTATTATTATTATTATTATTATTATTATTATTATTATATCCATATCTTACAAAAGTTTGTTGGCAAAGCCTGTGACATAATTGCGACTGATTTTCCAAAGAATTTGCAGTGAAATGTACCAAACAAACAAATAATGCTCTTCTGAGACATTAACCAGCATTAGGATCTAGGATAAATTAGGATTAGGTTAAATAAACCAGTATTGGGATCCTTTGGAAGGTGATGTTATTTTTAGATCCTTGATTCAGAGGTGGAAAGTAACTAGTTGCAATTACTTTCGTTGCAGTACTTTGAGAGTACATTTACAATTTTCAACTGTCCTGTGGTTGTGAATTGTGGTACTTTTACTCTTACTTGAGTTGACTAAAAGTGAAGTATTCAACTTAGCTACATTTATTTTTCATCAGAGCACTGAGCAGTTGAAGTAAATATTAAACCTGTAGTGACCTTTTTTACATCCAGTGACGCTTACTTAACTGGCCCATGTTGCTCTGTATTGACTCTTGGTTATCTGTATTGGCTAATGCTGACCTATAGTGACTTGTTTATGATGGCCTGTTTACTTTCAGTAGCTTTTTGTTTACCTGTATTTTGTCATGTTTAGGAGCTGGTTGTTGCTCTTAGTCACCTGGTGGTGCAGTATGAGAGCAATTTCTGTACTGTGGCTTTGCAGTTCATGGAGGAAGAGAAGAACTATGCTGTACCTTCACCTGCCAATTCCACAGGTAATTATTTATAAACTGTTTTAGATAGACAATAACATTTTCTAAATTATTTATAGAATTAAATTTTAAGAACAGAGTATTAACACACTGCTTAATGTATACTGCCCAATATACTAAATATATGCCACATTTCAAATTAAGAGATACTATATTGAGACATAATTTGTGGTTGATATTGTTACTTGTTCATTCAAGTGTGCATTTTTCGAACTATAATTGGTTGGGTAGGTATTTCATATATATATATATAGAAAATGGACATACTTATTTGGAAGCATATGTGTAGCAATATGCAATTTGCAAATGTAAAACGGCAATGCATTTCAGTATTTAAATTTACATTTTCCATACCATGTGTGCAACATTTGGAGCAAAATGATAATTCAAATGTAATAATATAATTTATATTTGCCATTTCCTACTCTAGTTATCATTTAAATATTTTAATACTTTATACGTTGCAAAATTAAAATGAAATGTGTTACATAAATAATTAGTGTGTTTAACATGTTTACGCAAAAATTGTTTAAATGTTGTTTTTCTTAATTGCATTTACCCTCACAGTTAAGATACTTAATACTTACTACGTTTATGCGGGGAGCGGGACAAAAATCGGATGTTGTGGGTGGGGGAAGTTAACATCCAAGGTCATAAAGGGATGGACATGGCCACCAACAGTACTAGACTGTGGCATTTAAATGATGCTCAAATGGTGTAAGAGGCCCAAAGTGTGCCAAGAAAATATATCATCACACCACCAGCACCTGTTCACATCACACCAAATACTTAGATGTGAAAGATGGATTTAGACATAACTTTTGTTATTTTGGGGAACAATTCTATTATTATTATTATTATTATTATTATTATTATTATTATTATTATTATTATTATTATTATTATTATTATTATTATTATATGGAGAACATGTCATTTTATTAATCTAATTGATGAATAAAACAACAATTAGAAATAACATGTTGTAAACCACCGCTCACTTCAGTAGAATCGCGACCATGCACGTGTTAAGGTTCATGAGCATCAGGCACGTTCTCTCTGAGACTTTCTAACATAAATATATGGTTCTAATAACGTACTGGTCTAAAAGAACAGTCACTGACAGAGGCATGTGATCATTTCTGTGTTCTTGCTCTACTTTATCTGGCAGTTAATGCCTCGGTCTTAAAGCTCTGCTGTCGCCATGTTTTTAGAACACTTGGCCCGGCGTTGATGCGGTGATTGACAGGGCGGGGCGGAGACTTGATCGGCTTGGATTACATTTTCAATTCCACATTAAATTTTGCAATATTCAGTGCGGTACATTTAATGAAAATGCAATCATAGGAATCTTAACTGTGTAAATGCAAATTTTTTGTAAAAAAAAAAAAAAAAAAAAAAAACATTTAAATGATATTTTTGCATTTTTTTTTAGCTTGAACATATTAAATGCATCAAATCATCTAAAACATTTTATTTTAATTTTGCAACTTATAAAGCATAATATAATATATATATAAAATATATGTTGAAATTAGATGTTAAAACTGGTGTTGGAAATGTAAATTATATTATTAAATTTGAATTATCATTTTGCTCCAAATGTTGCACACATGGTGTGGAAAATGTACATTCAAATACTGAAATGCATTGCCATTTTACATATTGCATTGCAAATTGAATATTGCTACACATATGCTTCCATATACTTAAAGGGATTGCTAACCAAAAAATGAAAAATTCTGTTATTAATTACTCACCCTCATGTCATTCAAGACCTTAGTTCATCTTCGGAACAGGTAAATAAGATATATCGAGAGCTTTCAGGCCCCTCCATAGACAGCTATTTAATTAACACTTTCAATGTCCAGAAAGCTAGTAAAAACATTGCTAAAATAGTTCATGTGACTACAGTGGTTTAACCTCAATTTTATAAAGCTACGATAATATTTTTTGTGCACAAAAATAACGGCTTTATTCGATAATTTAATTCTAGCCTGTGCCAGTTTCCTATGCAGTTTCCACTCTTGCGATCTAAAGAAGCCAACACTGTTCACATGAGCACCACGGCACATGCGTGGAAGCTGCACTATTTACAGTGTAAACAACATAGAAGACTGGCACAGGCTAGAACCAAATTATTGAATAAAGTCATTATTTTTTGTTTGTTTTTAGACTATTTTTACAATAATTTACTAACTTTCTGGACATTGAAAGTGTTAGTTAATTGGTGGTCTATAGAGGGGCCTGAGAGCTCTCTGATTTCATCAAGCATATCTTAATTCATATCTTAATAAATGAAGGTCCTACGGGTTTGGAATGACATGAGGGTGAATCGTTTTTTGGTGAACTATTCCTTTAAGTTATTTATCTGTTATGTCCAGCTGCTGCTGACCTTTGACTTTTTTTGGTTTATGTAGAGACAGGAAACGTTACCCCAGGTAGGGACAGTCCCGCCATCCCTCGTTTACGATCTGTAAACTCCTACACAAACCTCAGAGCTGCCACCACCTCTCGAACCCTCAATAAAAGCCTTCAGAACCTCAACCTCAACGAGGAGGGTGAGTCAAACCTCACTCTATATCAGTAAGCCTAAGTTTAAGAACAGTACGATTTAAAAATATATATTTTTAAAGAAGTCTCTTCTGCTCACCAATAATGCATTTATTTGATCCAAAATACAGCAAAAACAGTATTTTTGTTCCATTTTGGTAACACTTTATAATAACGTTCAGTTTATTGGCATATAACGTTCAAGTCATTTATAAGTGGTTATTTAATGATGAACTAATCATTTACAAAACATTCATAAATGATTATCAAGTGATATGCTAACATTTTGTGTTTTGTAAATCCGTTACAAGTAATTTACAAGTGATTAGTAAATGCTTATCTAATCATTTATGAAACATGACTATGCGTTCATAAATGATTAATGAGTGATATGTTAATTATTTTACATATATATATATATATAGATAGATAGATAGATAGATAGATAGATAGATAGATAGATAGATAGATAGATAGATAGATAGATAGATAGATAGATAGATAGATAGATAGATAGATAGATAGATAGATAGATAGATAGATAGATAGATAGATAGATAGATAGATAGATAGATAGATAGATAGATAGATAGATAGTAGATTTAGTTATAAGTAATTTACAATTTATTAATTAATGATGAATTAATAAGGTACAAAACATAACTATGCATTTCATAAATTTTAATAAATTGTTACTTTTTGTATGTTTTCTAGATACAGTTATAAATTATGGTAACACTTTATTTTAAGGTTCAGTTATTAACTATTAACTAGTTTCTTATTAGCATGCATATTACTAGGATATTGGCTGTTTATTAGAACTTATATTTATAGAACACATATTTATGCCTTATTCTGCATGACCTTATTCTATATCCCTTAATCATGCCCAATACCTAAACTTAAATGCTACAAAAACTACCTTACTAACTATTAATAAGCAGTAAATTAGGAGTTTATTGAGGTAAAAGGCGTAGTTAATAGTGAATATGTGTTTCCCATACTAAAGTGTTACCTAAATTATTTACAAGTTATTAGATAATGATAAACTTTTGTACATGTAATGTAGTTTTGTAGTTTTTTGTAGTAATGTAGTTTATACTCCAGGGTATATACTCCAGGGTTTCTACTGATACAAAGCCAAATGCTAATTGCTGAAGTAACCCTTTAAAGTACACACTACAAAGTGTTCAACACGTGTTATAGATGATTTTACAAAGCTTTTATCACCATTACAAATTATCTGTACATGTATACAAGGTATTTACAGCGCTTTCTGCATCTCTTAATCTAAAGTGTAGACGATTCATCACTTGTAAATGTTTTACACATCATTTGTAGATCTTTCTCACCCGTTAAAAATGCATCCCCTGATTGCTACAACAAATGCACATGTGAAAATTTAATTCTGCTATTCCTCACCTGTTGCAATAGAAATTTAAATAGGTAATTAATCTAAGTTAACTGTAAGCATTTAACTCCTGTTTTGTGTTTTATATTGTTGAGAAGTGGGTAGGTTTAGGGTAGGAGTTGGGTTAGTTGCTCCAAAATATAAAGGTAACCTATAAATATTTATAAAATCATGTCTACTTTTACAAATGCAAAGAATTAAATGCGTCCTGATCCGACGCACTGGGATATGCATCAATATACAGGTCCTTCTCAAAAAATTAGCATATTGTGATAAAGTTCATTATTTTCCATAATGTAATGATAAAAATTAAACTTTCATATATTTTAGATTCATTGCACACCAACTGAAATATTTCAGGTCTTTTATTGTTTTAATACTGATGATTTTGGCATACAGCTCATGAAAACCCAAAAATCTAAAAAAAAATTAAGTCAAAAGAACAAATGAAGTCTCAAAAAATTAGCATATCATGAAAATGTTCTCAAAACAAGCTATTAAACTAATCATCTGAATCAACTAGTTAACTCTAAACACCTGCAAAAGATTCCTGAGGCTTTTAAAAACTCCAGTCTGGTTCATTACTCAAAACCGCAATCATGGGTAAGACTGCCGACCTGACCCTCTCCAGAAGGCCATCATGGACACCCTCAAGCGAGAGGGTAAGACACAGAAAGAAATTTCTGAATGAATGGGCTTTTCTCAGAGTGCTGTGTCAAGGCACCTCAGTGGGAAGTCTGTGGGAAGGAAAAAGTGTGGCAAAAAAACGCTGCACAACGAGAAGAGGTGACCGGACCCTGAGGAAGATTGTGGAGAAGGACCGAAGGGACCTGCAGAAGCAGTGAACTGAGTCTGGAGTAGAAACATCCAGAGCCACCGTACACAGGCGTGTGCAGGAAATGGGCTACAGGTTCCGCATTCCCCAGGTCAAGCCACTTTTGAACCAGAAACAGTGGCAGAACCGCCTGACCTGGGCTACAGAGAAGCAGCACTGGACTGTTGCTCAGTGGTCCAAAGTACTTTTTTCGGATGAAAGCAAATTTTGCATGTCATTCAGAAATCAAGGTGCCAGAGTCTGGAGGAAGACTGGGGAGAAGGAAATGCCAAAATGCCTGAAGTCCAGTGTCAAGTACCCACAGTCAGTGATGGTATGGGGTGCCATGTCAGCTTCTGGTGTTGGTCCACTGTGTTTTATCAAGGGCAGGGTCAATGCAGCTAGCTATCAGGAGATTTTGGAGCACTTCATGCTTCCATCTGCTGAAAAGCTTTATGGAGATGAAGATTTAGTTTTTCAGCACAACCTGGCATCTGCTCACAGTGCCAAAAACCACTGGTAAATGGTTTACTTACCATGGTATTACTGTGCTTAATGTGCCTGCCAACTCTCCTGACCTGAACCCCATAGAGAATCTGTGGGATATTGAGTAGAGAAAGTAGAGAGACGCAAGACCCAACACTCTGGATGAGTTTAAGGCCGCTATCGAAGCATCCTGGGCCTCCATAACACCTCAGGAGTGCCACAGGCTGATTGCCTCCATGCCACGCCGCATTGAAGCAGTCATTTCTGCAAAAGGATTCCTAACCAAGTATTGAGTGCATAACTGAACATAATTATTTGAAGGTTGACGTTTTTTGTATTAAAAACACACATTATTTTATTGTTTGGATGAAATATGCTATTTTTTTAAATGGGAATTTTAGGTTTTCATGAGCTGTATGCCAAAATCATCTAGCCTAGAAATCTAGACGCACCCTAGCGGCAGCAAATTTAATTTGCCCGCAAGTGTGGTCTAGCAACTCTCAATTCCTATCTGAGCTATTCCTCAGAATCTGGACGACCCAATCACATCGTGTATAGAGTCGACGGGCGGGGCCACAATGACGGCCGAGTTGCGTTTGCGTGCTTCTAGTAACACAGAAACTGGCGAACGGCGACGGTCTTTCGAATCAGCTTTGCCCGCGCCTCCGGAAGACTTTGAGTTAAGCTTTCCTCTGAGAAAAGAACAAAGAGCGGCACTGAAGTCAATCTTAAAAAGGGAAGATGTGTTCGGAGTTTAGCCGACCGGATACGGTGAATGTTTAATCAGTCAGCGAGCTCCCCTTCACCGTCGTTGCTCCGGTTGGTGTAGTGCTATCCTATCGCGTGCAGAGGGAGTTTGAAAGACAACCGTTTATCCCGCCCCTCGGATTGAGCCCTGTCAATGGTGAGTTTCCAGACCAAACATCTTGATGTGGGTCTGGCTTGTCAGGCTAAAAATCATCAGTATTAAAAAAATAAAAGACCTGAAATATTTCAGTTGGTGTGCAATGAATCTAAAATATATGAAAGTTTAATTTTTATCATTACATTATGGAAAATAATGAACTTTATCACAATATGCTATTTTTTTTTAGAAGTACCTGTTTTATATACTCATAATTTACTAATGGTTTGATCATCATTTGTTCATTATTAACAATTTATTGAGATAATGGTATGCTGACATTTCAGTGATTAATAATATATGAAATAGTAACTTAACCATTTACTAAGGATCTGTTTGATTATTTTATGATGTTTTTTTATGATAACTTATGACAGATTTGTAAATCGTTAGCATATTACTTAATCATTTATGAATGTATATTCATAATTTATAAATGATTAGTTTATCATTATCTAATAACTTGTAAATAATGTATAACTGAATCTACAAAAACATGCATACAATAATTAACATATCATTCATAAAAGTTGTTAGTAAATTGTTAACTAATCATTAATGAAACATGAATATGCCTTCATAAATGATTAGTTTAGCATTTACTAATCACTTGTAAATGACTTGTAATGGAATTTACAAAACATACACAAAATGTTAGCATATCACTTGACAATCATTTATGAATGTTTTGTAAATGATTAGTTCATCATTAACTAACCACTTATAAATGGCTTACAACTGAATGTTATTATAAACTGTGTTACCTTTAGGGGGATATTTAAGTGATTCAAAGCTGAATATCATTACTTCAGTCTTCATTGCCACATGATTCTTCAGAAATCGTTTTAATATGCTTTTTATTTCAGATAAATTATGTTCTTTTGAACTTTCTATTCATCAAAGAAACTTAAAAAAAAGAAAATATATATATATATATATAAATCAGTGCGTTCAACATTGATAATAATCATACATGTTTCTTGAGCAGCAAATCGTCATATTAGAATGATTTCTGAAGAATCATTTGACACTGAAGACTGGAGTAGTGATCAGAGGATTTAATATATTCTAAAATATATTCAGATAGAAAACAGTTATTTTATATTTTAATAATATTTCACTATTACTTTATATATAACTTGTTCAAGTTCACTTCAACAAAAGGGCTTGCTTAGTTACTTAAATTAGCTAGCTTAGTGGTGGTATTGAAATGGTGGTATCGAAAATTGTGAAATTGCTCTATTCAAATTTTTAACAAGCTTATTTCCAGCAAAAAAAAAAAAAAATCTCTCTCTCTCTCTCTCTCTCTCTCTCTCTCTCTCTCTCTCTCTCTCTCTCTCTCTCTCTCTCTCTCTCTCTCTCTCTCTCTCTCTCTCTCTCTCTCTCTCTCTCTCTCTCTCTCTCTCTCTCTCTCTCTCTCTCTCTCTCTCTCTCTCTCTCTCTCTATCTATATATATATTTTTTTTTGTTGTTGTTTTTTTTTGCTGGAAATAAGCTTGTTAAAAATATAATTTTTATAATATAATATAATATATATCTAATAATCATATCACTCATCCATATTCCCAACGATGCTTACATTTATATGTGTCTTCTAGGTGGTCCAGCTGCATTTTCTCCAGGGAACCTGAGCACCAGTAGCAGTGCCAGCAGTACTTTAGGCAGCCCTGATAATGATGAATACCTTCTCTCCTTTGAAACCATCGACAAGATGAGAAGAGTCAGCTCATACTCTTCCTTAAATTCTCTTATTGGTGAGATTCCCTGTTTCAGCAACAACCATAGACTAAACCTTTGTCAGATTTCTTTGAAAAAGGCTCTCTGGGTAGACCAAATGCCTCTTTAATTGACAGATCCTGAGTAGACCAAATGCCATAAGAGAAGCAGGTTTTGTAGTTCAGATTTTAATCTAAGAGAATTTGGTAACACTTTATTTTAAGGTTCAGTTATTAACTATTAACTTATTGCTTATTAGAATGCATATTACTAGGATTTTGGCTGTTTATTAGTACATATAAAGCACATATTAATGCCTTATTCCGCATGACCTTATTCTACATCCCTTAATCCTACCCAATACCTAAACTTAAATGCTACAAAAACTACCTCACTAACTATTAGTAAGCAGTAAATTAGGAGTTTATTGAGGCAAAGGTCATAGTTAATAGTGAATATGTGTTCCCCATACTAAAGTGTTACTGAGAATTTTTACTTTAAGTCAGCACTTTTGACCTCTTGAGGGTCTTTATTGTTCTGACTTTTGCTGTTTACAGTACACTGAAGAAAAGAAAGAAAAAGACCCATGCAAAAAATATATATAATTGTATAGCTGTAACACAGGAAATGCAGCTTTTATTAAATTAAACAATAATCCCCTGACAAGTAGAAGAAGCAGTAAACCAGGAAATAGATCCAGAAAAGAAAAACACAGACCAAGAACAAGGGAGACACAATGGTTTAAATATGCAAACAACAATCAGAGTCTGAATCAGCAAGAAGAAATACAGTTTCTCTTTCTGTCGCTTATGGAGAAAACTGTTCTAATACTAAAGACTGATTGGTTCAGGTCTGTGCACCAGACAAATGGCTTTTCAGCCTGCCGAAATGGGCGGGGTCATCTCACTGACACCGAAGACAAGAAAGAAGCCTTCTGCATACCATCAAGCATCAGATTAATGGCACTTTGACAGCAGTGGCTGATTCAGCACTTCTCCCCTGCAGCCATCCAGCGACTACTCAGAGCAAATTTCACATCTAAAAGAGCGAATTCAATTGACACTTGATTCAAAATATTGCGCCACGAGTGTGCCCTGCCCACACTGAGGCTGCCCTCACAGAAACCAGTCTTGCACTGCTGCACACACTTATTGCCTTTTTTAAAGAGAACGATCCCACCTCACACACACTCCCGGCTGTAGAAGAGTTGGTCTGTGTAGTGGTCGCCCCAGAAGAGCCCGCCTGCATCCTCCTTAATGAATGGTTCCAGAACATATGCTGCAAATAAACAGGCTGGTTCCGCCCCTCACACTATGGCGGTCATTCAAGTCTACCAAGCCAAGCTTCTGTGTGCCATAGTCGAGAGTGGTCCTAACCCGGCGGCTTTCAAGGAGCATTTTACAATGGTACAGAAGACATCACAAATTATGTGCCACTTCCTGCCGAAGGGGACACGTTTTTCTGCTGCTTCAAGTCACCCTAAGTGGTCATTAACTTTTAGAAATTATCAAACAGGGTTACGCTTGCAGTGGCCCTCTCTGTACCATTATGCCTTCCCTCCGGTAACTGTACTCCCTCAAGTCATCAAACGTTTCAGGGAGAACCAGCTGTGGTTCCCAGGAATAGTTCAGTTGTTATTAACCAATCTTGCTGAGGAGGGACCTCCTTTTCCAGGTGCAGCCTCCATCTGTGGCACCTTGCCATTCACCTTTGCCAGGTTCTATGACCTAGACATCCATGCTCCATGCATGGATTTCATCTGCCTAGTCTGTCCTCACAGTCAGGGTATTTTTAGTGACATCATGACCCTTTCAGACATAAACCTTTATTTGAATATGGCAACATGATATCTCGTTCTAAGATTGTTCTTTGATTAAATAACTGACAAAAGCTACAAAGAAAGACAGAGCTGAAAAAGTGCAAGTGACGATTCTCTGTCAACCAATCAATATTTTGCTGTGAGTCTTGCTCCACCTTGCTATAGGTAACCCAACGTAAGGGTGCCAAAAAAGTGGTATGGCACAGTTCAAAATTAGGCTACCATTCAAAACTTCTGACAATGGAAACAGCAAAAATTGCATACTGAACTGTACTGAACCGTATTACTGAGTGCAAATGAGCCATTAATGTTAAGATATAGTGTTTGTGAATACGGCCCCAGGTGTCTAATTGGAGAAAAAAAAAACTAACATCAGTGAGAGGTTACAAATGAATTGATGACTGAATTAAAATTAAAATTGTGAAATTTTACAGTTCTCACATGTACTGAACTAATCTGAACTGATTCCTGTTCTGAACAAGCTTAGTAATTGTCCCATCTCTGAGAATTTAGAAGGAAGGCTAAGAACCCAACATACAGACTTTCTTGTTCTTTAATCTTAAACCATTTATGGCCTCTGCGGAGAAAGCTGATAAATGGTTACCGGTAAATCAAGAGAGCAGAAAACTCTCCATTCCTCCACAGTATTTTGCTCATTTATTTTAGGGCTATTTCAACATATAGATCCTCTAAATTGAAGTAATTTAGTCTTATCAGTCCAACCTCCTGTACAATCTCTTTCTTTCTTCAACCCTTTATTATCTAACATTTATGTTTTGCCCTGGTCAGCCCCTTGGTTCAGGTTCAGATGTTTCATATTGTTAGTTTTGTCATTTTGAGGCCAGATGGAGGCTTTGTTCCAAAACCCAGTGAGCTGCCTACTGCATACATAGACAACTGCCTTCTGTGGCAGCATCCTAACTGAAATGATTCTGTGAATCATAAAATGTACACATTCCATATCAGTGTTATACCCAATTTATGGACATTTTCACAACTTTCTGCTTCTAAAAGCATTTTGATCTTCACATTCAGGCTGTCATCATATCTGATTCCATTATATTTAAATCCATTTCACTTCTTACTATCTCAATAATTACCTTTTTTTTTCATCAACCCCACTTTTTCTATCTTTTGTGGCTCATTGGTGGTTTTTCTGTCATCAGCCACACATGCGTCCTTTTTAATTTCCTTCACCATTTACTCATCTGAGTTGCATCATTGCAGTGTCCACACCAGCACCTTACAAAACCTCTTCATTTCATCTTTCTCCTCTGACCTCTTGTCAACCTGAATCGTTTCTTTATATATCCTCCTTTTCTCTACTTTGTTTTTTTTAATATAATCTGTGACTAATGCATTTCAAGTATGAAGTCCTTACTCAACCCCTATGAGTGAGTGTGCTTTGCATACAGAAATAAGTAGCCAGGCAAAGCAGGAAATTGAGTGCTAGCACAGCAGAGTCCAGTGTTCAAAGCACCTTCCAGTTACCACGGTTACTGCTGAATTCAGGGTGTCTTTTATATCAGGTGTTATACTTGAAGTTGCAGAATATATAACAACGTAAAATAATTTTAGCTAGGTGTGTCATCTGAATATTAAAATAGTACAGTTCAGTACATAGAAAATGTCAGGAAATAATAATAATAAAAAAGTTCTGCACAAGATATGGAAATATATGTTGCTGTAATATAAATATTCTGTTCTAAAATTGTTTCTTTGAATAGATGTTATTAGATAATCACCGGTTATATATCGTTTTCTTATTGGAGACATTTTGCCCAATGAAGATTTAAAATGTATTTTTCTCATTCTAGGATCTGGCATGGAAAATGTCAAATCTCTATAGACATTTTTTAAAGAATAATAGCAATCCTGAACAAATGGCAATTCATGAAAAAGTCGATGGCGATTCATGAATAAGTCATGAAAAATAAATCTAATGCAACAAATTATCACCCTTTTATGTTTGTTCAATAATCTTTTAGTCATCCTCGGAAATTGGGATTTATTTTTTCTTAGCAAATGTTAATTTGCAATTCATTTTGACTACTTTGATTAATTAACCAGAATATAATGTTGTTCATTAGATTATGAAGTAATTGTCTGATCTTTTAAGTTACAGCTATCTTATGGTCAGTAGAATGCTTGTTTATTTTTTGCTTAATACATTTCTCCAGTGCTGATGCATGGAAAGTGAGCTAGAGCATTTAACATTCCCTGGAGTGGTATCTTTAGCACTGGAATAATATCATAATACGTTATGGTTGGCATAATCTGCTGTGGTTAAGAAAATGTGTTATAAACCTCTAACTTCATTATTGGGTCCATTTCTTAGTGTGTTTTGAAACTGTAGCAGGTTGTGACAGCACAGCACTGCAGTCCTTCTGAATATTTCATGCCCATCTGTAGAAAATTATGGCTCTGTTTACATCGGTCAATAAAAATAAAGGAGTGTGCCAGAGCCCCATCCCATATATATTCTCACTTTAGGTGACTATTTGATGGTTGTTGAATTCTTAACTGTGATAGCTGCTAAATTTTAATTAGTTTTGTTTTGATTTGATTTGTTGAAAATTATTAAAATGTTCTGTTAACATTGCTTAAGATAAGAATCTTGAAGTCCCAGAAGTAATTGTCAGAAGATAGTTTATTGGCTTTCAGATCATTGAACTCTTGCTCTCTGTACTCTGCTGTTATTGTGTGGATAAAGACAAAGAGAGAGCGAGGTGGAGGAGGTTTCCCTAGAGACTGTGTTCATGAAGCGCTTTGGATTGTGCATGCGTTAAGATGGCAGGCACACTGTGCATGCCAATGATGAGGAGCTCCACTCTCACACAGCACCACAGGGAAAGCACACAGTCTTTCTGCATTATAAATATGCTCATCTGCCTGATGGCCTCTTGACGTTCAAATACACTTCTAAATCATAGACTGCACTCCAGCAAAGATATGCTCATCCAGCTGATAGGATAGCTAGCACACATGCACGTTGCAGATGCACCATCTCATAATGAGGTGAGGATGGCTGCTGTATGTAATTGAAGGAATGTGTGTTTTGATCACCTGAGTGGTGCAGAGCAGGATAAATTAGTGACTGAGGGATGGCATGCTGCAGGCAACGAGAGAATGAAAATGCATGAGAATTGAGAGAAAAAAACACAAAAGACTGATAATGTCAGCTGCTTCTGTTGCATTCACTCTAGGGACAGGAGAGAAAATGTCAGATTGAAATCAATGCGTCCCCGCAGCTTTTTCCTGCTTCCGAAATCTCATAATTTCCAGACCAGCCAATGACATCCTGATAATGACAATGGCAGCTTAAATGAAAGATGGATGAGATCTACTCATTCATTTTGTGTAAATCGATAGCTCTCTTTTTATTGGTACAGGGAGGTGAAGTCATTAGTGACCTTAATGACTGTACAGGATATTCAGTTTTACCTTTTTCTTGAACGTATTGACAAAATCATAAACAACTTTAACTGTCCTGTGTAAACTGCTGTGAGTGAATAATAGAGAATGTCTTCAGTGTTTGTTTATTCTCTGCACAATTATGTTTAAAATTGCTGTAATAGTGCTGATTTCTGGTTCTATGCAAGTCATAATGCCCTGGTATTCTTGTAACTATCATATGGAAATGTTAATTGTTCAGTACCTTGATTTTCATCCGATAGCATCACTGTACCATGCTACAGTGGCAGTACTTTTTTGTAAGGAATACAGGGATCATCTGAACTTTAGTTTAACTCTACTGTAGTTGTTTCTACACGCACTCATTAAATGTACCAAATACATAATTCCTTATTTAAAATGAAACCAACTAAATGTGTTTTCTCTTTTCAGGAGTGTCGTTTAACAGTGTATATACTCAGATTTGGAGGGTGTTACTGCATCTTGCAGCTGATCCATTTCCAGACGTCTCTGATCTGGCCATGAAAGTTCTCAACAGCATCGCATACAAGGTAAAGACTGCCTGGGATCCTCCTTACACCTGCCCCATTTTATTCCACTTGCATATTTATATCTGCTACATCTGCTTATATTTATATTTAGTGTTATTTTATTTTATTTGCTTTGCTTTTATTTTATTTTATGTTATTTTATTTAGGTCCATAACATTTTGTGCTACAAGTATTGCAGAATAAAAATTTGTCATTGTCAAGTTTTTTGATCAGAAGCAGGACTTTCATTTTGATGGCACTGTGAACATCAACACCTGAGCACACAATGCTTTATTCACTGTCTTTATTAGTTTGCCATCTCTTTAACCATTTTGTCTAATATGTATGGAAGCTAGTTTTCACCACGGTGTAAGATAATTAAAAGGTAACTGCAACATTTAATCTTATATTTCTGACTTTTTTTCTCGCAATCACAAGTTTTAATCTGTTTTAATCTTGTGGAAAATAAATGTGTGATTGCAAGAATAAAAATAGTAATTGTGTGATATTGCTTTTCTCAGAATTGTGAGATTAAAAGGTCACAATTGAGAGTTCCCTTTTGAATTGGTTGTGTGGTAATGCAATGGGGTATCCTCCATACCTTGAATAATGCCTGACTGCATTGTACCCGAAAACATTTCACTATATAGCTTGGCACTCATTGCTTTTGCCTCTGAATCATTTTCCTTCAAGAAGCAAGCATTGGATATTTATCGGTGCTGTCTATGCTTTTAAGAAGACAACACTTTTAATTGTCTCTTCCCTTCTGTGATCTGGCAGATCACAATGTCCATCAAGGAGAGGAAATAGGTGTATATTCTGCTTTGGCCATGCCCATACAAAGGATTAGCTGGATAGGCCTGTCTGTTCTTTCTGTGATGAAATGACAGCCAGGACCCTCCGTTAAAGGATTTCCACCATCCTGAACTGTGCACTGGCTGTGGAAGGTGGAGGTGATTTGGCTGAGTTCTGGCAGTTATTGATAAGGAGCTGTTGAGGATTCTTACAGAGGCTTTTAAGAACCTGGACCTTGACAGGGCATCTCTGGAACAGCCAGTGAGGAACAGGATGGATATGTGGTTTCTGCACATTGCTGAGAGAGTGTGCATGATCCTTTGCCAGATGCAGGTGACATTGGGAGAATTGTATGTGTTTTGTTGCCAATAAAGTTTGCTTTAAAAACAAAAACAAACATCAGGGCTCTTTTCCTCTTCACTTTCACTCGTACTTTTTAAACACTTTTTATACCTTGCCCATAATTAGTGACCTGCGACGCATTACTCCTGTGCGTTCTCTTGTTCCCAGCACAAGTGTTTCCCATGCGCACTGATGGTCTAGCTTGTGCAGCGTTTGTCAGTGTCTTCCCCTAAAAGAGAGCAGCTCCTTGTTGCCAGGCAGTGGGCTGCTTCAGATCCTTGTCAGAATGTCAGTGGTGTCAGAATGGGTAGTGAACACGTTCACAAACAGTTATTATACACTTCAATTTGCATGCAGACCTGTTTTTAGTGCCTGTTTGGGAAAATTGAGGTTGATTTGTTTGCCTGGCATTGCCCGTTGTTCTTTTCACTGACGAGTGCTCCCCAAAAAGGGGATGTTATCAAGCCGCTGGGCAAAAAAATGCAAATATGCTTTTCCCCGAATTAAAATCATGCCGTTGGTGCTGCACAAGACCTGGGGGGTGGGGAGGGTGCTGGTTGCGCTGAACTTGCCAAACCAGCCATTGTTTCCAGAGGTAGAGGAACTTCTTGTGGTTCCCATGTTGCCAGTTCTGTTACAGAGGGACCTGTTTTTTGCCCAGTCGACCAAATACCTTTAAACTCTGAAATGGGAAGTCTTTGTATCCTGGTGTAAAGCCAGAAAGGAGGACACATTGACCTGTGCTGTGTCTGTCATTTTGTTGTTTCTACAGGACACCATCAGCTCTAAAGGTATATGTGGCTGCCATTTCAGTTTTTCATTCGCCTAGTGATTGTTGCTCAGTAGGTAAGCACAATTTGCTAGCAGGGTTGCTGAGAAGATTAAGACAGCTGCATACCTTGCCCTAACCTAGTACCCGTCTGGGATTTGTCTCTGGTGCTTAGCGCACTTTCCGAGCCACCTTTCGAACTGCTGAAAGTGCTCTTATTCAATTTGCCGCTTTTACTCACTCTGGCGTGTGGGAAGAGAGTGGTTGATTTGCATGCTCTGACTACAGAGACTGCTTATATGTAGTTTGGTAATGATGACTATATGATCAAACTTACACCAAGACACGGATATGTGCCCAAAGTGCTGTCTACATTCAGAGCACAAGTTGCAAGCTCCTCGGGCTGTCGTTGCACTTTACCTTGTCGTTGGTAAGGGAGGGGGCTATGGAGGTGACAGTGAAGACAGAGATTATGAGGGGATGGTGCAATACGGACGACGAGACATGAGGGGTGTTCAACGGCACAGGCTTAGAGACAACAGCCCATGGTGGAAACGAGGAAGGGAAGAGCCAAGGTGGCATGGAGGCTGACGTCAACTGGGGAGAGACCGACGGAGGCAGAGATCAGCTGGAGACACGTGACATCGCTGGCACAGGAAGCCTAGGTGTGGCCAAGGTGACGATCGTCTGAGGTGAAGCCAGACTGCCCGAGGACTAAGGCGATGCCGGTCTGATGAAGAACCGATGCATACCTGAAAGCATAACAGGAGATGGTGAAGCTGTAGCAGAATCAGAACTGAAGGACTGGTTGAGCAGGGCAGTGACGGAGGCAGGTGGAGATTTGACAAGGTGAAAGGTAACAATACATAGTTCATGCAGGTGTCTGTGCTGTCTAGAATCAGCGATGAAGGTTTTGATGAAACAGATAAATGGTCAATAGAGTCCATAGTGCTGTCCAGACACAGTGATGGAAAAACTAGAAATGGGGTGAGATAGGCTGGGAGATGATATCTCCCCACTGAAGTCCATCAGCCAGTCCTAAATCTCAAAATCCACCAAAATACTCTCGTCCATTGTTATCATAGGCTCACCCCTGGTCAGTCATTCACTGGGGGGCTCCTCTTCCAGGGCGAGAGTCAGCACTGGCCTCTTATTCTCAGGTTCTGGGTGACGCATTTTCTTGTCCATTTTTATCATAGGCTCACCCCTGGTCAGTCATTCACTGGGGGGCTCCTCTTCCAGGGCGAGAGTCAGCACTGGCCTCTTATTCTCAGGTTCTGGGTGACGCATTTTGACGGATGGTAGCTCTCCACACACGATTCCTTCGTGTTCGCAGGTGGTGAATAGGTGTCTGGGAGGACTATGGGGTGGTCATTCTTCACCCCAATCCAGAACAAAGACTTCAGGGTCTCTTCGTCAAAGGGGCTGTGACAGCAAGACAACAAAATTGTTCTGTGAAGGAAAAAAAATGGTCCATTTTGGTCCAGTCTTCTGTCAGCAAGGTGCAGGAATGCATGAAGAAAATGATGATGAAGATTCAAAACACACTTTAACACAAAAAAAAAAGTTTACTAATAATACAAACAAGTAGCATAAACACACTAAGTGAAGGTGAGGAACTTAAATATATAAGGTGAAGAACTAAATGATGAAGAGCTGTGATGATGATTAGTGTCTATGGGAAAAGATGAGTGGCAGGGAGCAAAGACAAAGAAACATGCGACTGATGAAAACAAATTGAAAGTCCAAGAGAGTGAAACTAAAGGTGAATGAGTCTAGATAGCAATGGCAATGAATAGCATGGCATATATAAAAGTTAAATTATTGCCATCGGATATGTTGCAAATCCCTGGTACAGCCACAGTACTTTTTGTAAGAATCCAGAAGACTTATATTTATATTCAAAATGAATATACAGGCCCACATACTATATCTGAGACTTAGACACCTGCTATTGTTAAACTTTCCACAATTAGCCCTGTTTGTTATTGAGAAAATGTGATTAAAAAGAAACTGCTCCCTGTGGCCTAGTAATGTTGAGCAGCAGCTCTGAGAGGCAGCCGTAAGTTAAGAAGGTAATAACCACCGCCAGCTTCTGTCTCTTAGTATCTGCAGTGCAAGCCGTGTCAGTCCCCTGGTGAGGCTCTTCATCAATTGCCTATCGGTTCCTACCCGCATGTTCACAGTGTTAGCACATAACACTTCACTAATGAATTAGCCTGAGCTGAAAGAGCACTACACTATTCCACTCGCCAAATGTTCTCCTTCTATATGCTGCATTGCACTAGCCTGACGTGGTCATACTCAATTCTAGTCAGAATATGAGTCTGAAACTGCTCCATTGGGCTGTGTTTATGGGGCATGTTTCAACCGAACCAGGAAAGACATCAATTGGATAGACCTACAACGAATCAGAGCAACGAAGCGACGCATTGTCAAATGTCAACATAGTTCAACTGCACTGTGTTGCCAAGTCTGTGTTTTTTTTTTTTTTTTCGCGGGTTGAAGCGACTATTATGTGATATATAGACCCATGAGTGCGAATTTTAGCCGGCAACCTTGCCAAAATAACACACATTTTACCCCCCAAACGCCATTTTTCCCCCGGAGAACCCCAGAGAAGCTATTGTTTAGGGCTAGTAGTTAGTGGGTTTTGTTGTAAAAACTTGGCAACCCTGTCTGCATGCGCGCTGGTATCAGGCTGGAATACACAATCTTTGCCCGTGTTGTAAAAAAATAACATAATTTAATGATACACAGAGTACTTACCCAACATGATCATCATTTCTGAGAAAAATTGTGAAGGTGAATGCATATAGAAACAAGCTCTCCGTTTAGGATTCGAAAAAATATAATCCAAGCCCCTTTGATGACGTGGATGATTATGTTACTGTTGATCATCTGTCCATCATCGTCTAAAGCCCTCCCTGATGATTTCATTGGTCTGAACAGTTTCTGTTCGGGGATAATTACTCCTCTATGGAGCAAGGCCAGACCGAACTGCCCGACCTAAAAATGTTGTGGGCGGGGCTGGGTTCGGCTGGCATCCAGGCTAGCATTGCACCAGTGTATCTATATAAAACTAATGACATTACTAACTTGGCAAAAAAAAATTCAGTTGCTGTTTTCGAAATAGTTTAACTTGTCTACTAACGAATTACTTTCTCTAATATCAGCATATAAGCTGTTTTTCTAAAAATTACATTGTTCTGTATGTAGTTTCACTTTCAAGAAAACATTTCAGATGTTTCATTGTCTGATTCATTCTTTATTTGTTCAAAATGGTATAATTTTTTGTTAACTTGCTGTTCATTGGTATGTATTCAAATTAATTGTTTGTGGTGCACTGCATAAATGTCTATGTTTGAGGCTTGTTTTATACCTATAACTAGCGACTATATATCAGCAGTTTTATATTACATCATCGTGCTCCTTTTTTTTTTGTAGCTTAATTCTGTTTTCAAAATAATAGCTTCTTTAAATTGAGTTGATAGTAGATTTGCAGGCTACACTTTCAAAGTGCTTCTTTAACATTGCATTGCTCAAGGGTTAACAGGTACATTAGTTAACAACAGTGGAATACACATCATATGGCCACATTTTTCGGTTTCCGTTCATGTAAGTTCATATGAATTTTGAGGCTAACATCTTCCAGAACTTACTCTAAAAATATACTTTCATGTCTGTGCCATATGCACCATCTTAGAAGTCGCTTTAAATGTGGTTCTCAGGGGGGGAACCACATGTGACACTTTACTAATAAGTAGATTTGTCATCAAATCTCTTTCAAGCTGGGTTTTTTTTATTTCTAGAAAACAATCTCACTATGACACCATCGTAAGAAAGCTGTAGAGTGACTTTGGAAAATTCACAGGTAATGCAGGCTTATTAATATAAACTCTTTATTTTAATCATGCGTACACCTTGCTGAGCTATGTTTTTAAGTCAAATCTTTAAATTGTCAGTATAATCTTTGGTTAGTTCAAACTGTAGAGTGGGGAGGGGTAGACAGAGTTATCAGACACTCTGGCTTGATTTCTTTGCATCATGTCTGCATCAGCTTGAGCCCAGTTGCAATCAAACGACTAACAATGGCTTGTGAAGCATGGTTTAATGGTGTCTTTTTTATTTTTATGTTAGCACTTTAATGTAAAACTGGGACAAATCTTGGTTTTTTTATTCTTTTTTTAAGCTAGACACTGATCAGTGATTAATGTTAAAAAGTCTCTAAACCATGATTGCAGAACTTTTGGAGGTTGTTTGAGCAGAGGGTCATGTTGTAAATTTCTAATAATCAGACTCAGCTTGTTTTGTCTTTGACCTTTCTTAAGTTCCGGAGCAGCAGGTGACAATGAGTGCCAATTTGTCACACTGACATTTGTGCAGTGATACTCAGATAGACCTGCTGAGTCCAATCAGTGCAAAATGAAACATACACACACACACACACACATCTGAGCCTGTTCTGACTTCAGACATTTACTCAAACTAGCACTAAAAGTACAGTATATATTTCACTGGTGATAGGAATCTCTATCTCATTAAGAATGTAGAAAGCTGATGTGATGCGACACTTTAGCGGACACATGTAGATTTTGTCTCTCTTTTATGGGGTTCTACAACATATATAAGAAAATAGACTATTTATTTATTTTTATCTAATTTATTTAGCCTTATGTATATAAGACCAAATAATATAAACTATTCTCTTTTCCTCCAGTCTCTTTGTTTGTTTATTGTTTACATTTTTAATAATCCACATCATATATTTTCTCTCTCAATATTCATATCTGTTTTTCTTTTTTAGCTTAATGAATCTGTGGGACACAAACACAAGCATTTTCATGTTTGATCTGCCGCGATGACTGTCTTCTCAGTCATGATGAATATGTCTCTCTTTCACTTTCCTGCAGGCTTTAGCATAAAAATCAGATTAGACCATCTCTCCAGATGGTGATGAGAGGATGAGATTGTTAACTAAATTTTGATGAAGCAAATAAGTAAACTTTCTGGGTGTCCTGAATTTTTACCCTTTTAGGTTGTGATTCGAGTTATGAGGAAGAGCGTTGCTGTTGCTTTTGTCTCTAGGGTTGCAGCTCAAAGAGACTTTATATTTGCATACATTAACTCTATTGGTTTTACTACAGAGCCACCAGGAATTTTTGTTTTAGCACTTAGCTATCAAACCTTGAAATGGCACTGTAGTCATCACTGGTAGAAGGAATTTTTGCTGCTTTGATGGAATCAGGACCAGGATGCACAACATTGTTATAATACATTTACATTCTTCACTGCTTCTCGCATCAGGCCACCATGAACGCTCGCACACAGAGGATTCTGGACTCAGGATCTCTGACTCAATCAGCGCCTGCCAGTCCCACCAGCAAAGGAACACTCATACATCAAGCAGGGTGAGTTACTCAAACTTAAATATGTATTTAAATAAATTAAAATCAGCAGCGGGGCCATATAGTCACCCGGGATGATTTTTTTTTTTTAAATAACAAGTCTAATGGCAGAATGTAATAGCTTTTGCTTGTTATTTTACTCTTCTTTGCATCTATTAAATAGCGTCCCATACTTTTTGAAATATGTTAGTTTATTGGCTGTGGCTGTTCATTTTGTTTTAACATGCAGCATTGCAGTGCATGCTGACCCTGTTCTTTTGCAGCACATTAATCTGTCTGTTACGGCCCTGCTTGTTGGTGTTGTAGTGCTTCCCACAGATCCAAACGCTCTTCATCTCCCTCCAGCGGATCTCCTCCCATGCCCGGTGCCTCCAGCTCCAGCCTCACCAATGAAGTGCCCAAACCACCGGTCCGGGAGGTGCCGCCCTCTCGGCCACCATACACACCAACTCTGGGCGGTCAGGCGCCCCACTCACAGCAGTTCCCACGAACCAGGAAGATGTTTGACAAGGGCCCTGATCAGGTACAGCAGGGATATTGTTTCCTACAGATCTTCCTCCATCCTTCTGTGTTGTTTATTTGCCATGTCAAATTATTATTTAAGAAAAACTATATTTTGCAGCAATGTTCTTTTCTTATTTTGTGGCAGCCTTGTTTATGGTTTAGACCAGTAGTAGTAATTTGTTTCAACTTTGTGAGGATATAACACTGAAACCAAGCTTTGTGCCCCAGGCCTTGTGTGTTTTCTCTAGTAATTTTGTATGGCCATAAAACCATAAAAAGCTCAGTAGTCCCCAGTTAAAGCAGTTAAAAGAGAGATTACAATAGAAAAAGACATGCTGCATTGTTTGTTGTATATTAGCAAACTACTGCATAGAAAAATTAAACTGTCTTGTTTTTTGTTTTTTTTCTCTCGACTTTATCTAAAATAATCTAAATACAATAAAAATAATTACATGTATATTTTTTTCAAAAATAATTTGATATATAATAGTGAATTAAAATCAGTATTTTATAATCATGAAATCAATGTGTGTTTGTGTATATTCTGCAAGGATGCATTAAATTTGCATTAAAGGTGCCCTAGAATGAAAAATTGAATTAATTGAATTAACAATGGGATAGTTGAAAAACAAGAGTTCAGTACATGGATATCACATAAAGTTAGTCTCAAACATCCTTATTCCCTCCTTCATATGTAAATCTTGTTTGTGGAAAACACCGCGGAAAAACAGGCGATTTTCAGGTGAACGCCATCTGTGACGCAATCGCTGGGGATCATTAATATGTACGCCCCCAACATTTGTATACGGCAGTGCATGCGTCACTCGAGGGGAGCGAAAATGGCAGATCATGGAAATAGATGTTATGTTTCAGGTTGTGCAGGGGATTTTTCACACCATTGAAACATCCATCACAACAATACCGCAACAATACTTTTCATACCGTGAAACATTCATCACAACAAAACTGTCAACAGGCATGTTTATCTATAATCTGATACCGCAACAATTTAATTAAAAGTTGTTTGCTCGGCCCATTTAACCACGGACAGTTTTTCTAACCTGGACTATATAGCAGGTTTCACTCAGCGTCTGATACTGGAGAAGGGGCTATTCGAACTATATCCCACAAGCAGTAAGAAGTGATTTTAACCACTTATTGACTGTTTTAACAATTTCTGATTAAACTGGAAGTTTCTTAGTGAGGCAACATTAACGATAATATCCCCTGTGTTGTCTAGATCCAACGCAAGATGCTAGTACAGTAACAATAGGAAACTCCAAGTAGTATACAGTCTTGTTCAAAATAATAGCAGTACAATGTGACTAACCAGAATAATCAAGGTTTTTAGTATATTTTTTATTGCTACGTGGCAAACAAGTTACCAGTAGGTTCAGTAGATTGTCAGAAAACAAACAAGACCCAGCATTCATGATATGCACGCTCTTAAGGCTGTGCAATTGGGCAATTAGTTGAAAGGGGTGTGTTCAAAAAAATAGCAGTGTCTACCTTTGACTGTACAAACTCAAAACTATTTTGTACAAACATTTTTTTTTTCTGGGATTTAGCAATCCTGTGAATCACTAAACTAATATTTAGTTGTATGACCACAGTTTTTTAAAACTGCTTGACATCTGTGTGGCATGGAGTCAACCAACTTGTGGCACCTCTCAGCTGTTATTCCACTCCATGATTCTTTAACAACATTCCACAATTCATTCACATTTCTTGGTTTTGCTTCAGAAACAGCATTTTTGATATCACCCCACAAGTTCTCAATTGGATTAAGGTCTGGAGATTGGGCTGGCCACTCCATAACATTAATTTTGTTGGTTTGGAACCAAGACTTTGCCCGTTTACTAGTGTGTTTTGGGTCATTGTCTTGTTGAAACAACTGTTTCAAGGGCATGTCCTCTTCAGCATAGGGCAACATGACCTCTTCAAGTATTTTAACATATGCAAACTGATCCATGATCCCTGGTATGCGATAAATAGGCCCAACACCATAGTAGGAGAAACATGCCCATATCATGATGCTTGCACCTCCATGCTTCACTGTCTTCACTGTGTACTGTGGCTTGAATTCAGAGTTTGGGGGTCGTCTCACAAACTGCCTGTGGCCCTTGGACCCAAAAAGAACAATTTTACTCTCATCAGTCCACAAAATGTTCATCCATTTCTCTTTAGGCCAGTTGATGTGTTCTTTGGCAAATTGTAACCTCTTCTGCACATGCCTTTTTTTTAACAGAGGGACTTTGCGGGGGATTCTTGAAAATAGATTAGCTTCACACAGACGTCTTCTAACTGTCACAGTACTTACAGGTAACTCCAGACTGTCTTTGATCATCCTGGAGGTGATCATTGGCTGAGCCTTTGCCATTCTGGTTATTCTTCTATCCATTTTGATGGTTGTCTTCCGTTTTCTTCCACGTCTCTCTGGTTTTGCTCTCCATTTTAAGGCATTGGAGATCATTTTAGCTGAACAGCCTATCATTTTTTGCACCTCTTTATAGGTTTTCCCCTCTCTAATCAACTTTTTAATCAAAGTACGCTGTTCTTCTGAACAATGTCTTGAACGACCCATTTTCCTCAGCTTTCAAATGCATGTTCAACAAGTGTTGGCTTCATCCTTAAATAGGGGCCACCTGATTCACACCTGTTTCTTCACAAAATTGATGACCTCAGTGATTGAATGCCACACTGCTATTTTTTTGAACACACCCCTTTCAACTAATTCAACTAATTGCCCAATTGCACAGCCTTAAGAGCGTGCATATCATGAATGCTGGGTCTCATTTGTTTTCTGAGAATCTACTGAACCTACTGGTAACTTGTTTGCCAAGTAGCAATAAAAAAATATACGAAAAACCTTGATTATTCTGGTTAGTCACATTGTACTGCTATTATTTTGAACAATACTGTACATCAGTATGACAAATGTCAAAGTTAATATTATTTCCTGCCAGTGTTGTCATACAAATATACAAAATACAACCGTAGATGGGTCATTCTACAGAATTGGTGCTAACTGCTGTCCTCCATCCAAAAAACACGTTTTAAAAGCATTTAATTATTCAAATTTTAGATGTTTACTAAGATCCTTCAATTATCTATTGAAACCCACTATAACATTTAAAATATCAGTAAGATTTGTATATATAAAATCATCATTTATAGGGTACTTTCAATTGGAAGGTGGCTGTCCTAAACCCTAACATCTAAATTTCAACTTGTGAAAATTATATTGAAACATTTTTTGTAATTTTTTCCCTTCTTGTTTTTAAACATATCTTTTTGATTGTTTTTAAAAAATAAAATGTAAAAAAATATACATTTTATATTTTATTTTTAAATCATGAAACTTTATGTTAAAAAAAATGTGTCCCGCATTTCCATGTCACTACCGAAACAGTGAATGTTTTAGTCCACTGGCTGAGACTGATTTTAACCACACCCCTAATGTTTTGATCAGGAAATATCCCTGTGTCCCTCTCTCTCATATGCTACGTGAAAAGATTTGTCCCATCATTTTGATGTAATTGTGTTTTAAAAACCTGAAAATCTGTGTGTAACTTTAAGGAATGTCACTACCAAACACATTTTTTTCTGCGATTAAGAACACTTTTTTGGATGTTATTCCATAAAATTTTGATTTTATATGTGTACAACTGTTCTGACCAGTAATTGCTAACCATGTGCTGATTAGCATCTTCAAACTAGGCTCAAAATTATCTAAAATTGTCACTACCAAAACAGTCACAACCAAAACAAGTCTTGAAGTTTCGGTTGTGACATCATTGTTTTGGTAGTGACAAAAGGGAACAAATAATCCTTTATTTTGAGGATTAAACTAAATTTTAGTACAGTTATGCAAATCATTAGTATTGTACTATGTTTTAGTAGTAGTTTAGTATGCAGGTTTTAATTCTGTAACCCCATTACAATTAATCACACTCACTCACTCACTCACTCACTCACTCACTCACTCACTCACTCACTCACTCACTCACTCACTCACTCACTCACACACTCACACACACACACACACTCACTCACTCACTCACACACACTCTGTTGTTGACATTGTTCATATTTTTATTTCTGAGATGTAGAAATGCACAATTATTAAGGAAGTAATGAAGAAACATATAATTCCCCCCAAAATTAACATGAAATATTGGAATGGAGGTTATATTTGTTCCTTAATTTACTGTAATTTTAGGCTATAGATGGAATCCATTTTGTCATTTTTAAGTGAGACCATTTTGTACACTAAAATAATTTTGATGTCTATTGCAATGGACATTTTGTAAAAATAAAACAGTGATTCTGAAACAATCTACATTGTAAGACGTTTTTAGATAGAAAAATCTGTGTATACCTCATCTCACTTGCACCTCAAGACCCAAAGTATAGAATAGCTAGGTGATCTTATAGCAGACACATCTGACAGTAAATATCTGATATGTGCTGACTGCATATGTGCAACATAGTTAGTTATTTGTATTAACATAAAATGTTGACAGTCTGATTTAGCTATGACAAATTAAGTATTGTGGTCACTACCAAAACAGTACTGTCACTACCGAAAATGAGCAGTCACAAACGAAACATGGGATGTTTTGTCAAAAATAACCTATATTGAATTATCAAATAATATGTTATGATAGTGTTTGGTTTAATGCATATTCAAACTAATGAATCCTTATGTTTAAAATCAGTCTGATAAACTTTATGCCTTCTACATAAAAAGATTGGATTCAAAATAGAACAAATCTCATTAATTACACTTTAAATGTTATTAAAATTGTAATTGTTATTAATTTAACCTGTAAAAAATATATATTTTTAAATAGAATATATTAAAAAAATGTATAAATAATAAATAAAAAAAATTACTAGGTAGATGTAAAAAAAATCGTAATAGGTCATTATAAGCCTTTTTAATAAATTATATATTATTGTGTTTCGGTAGTGACAAATTTTGGGAGAATGAAAATATTCCAGTATTTTCTGAAAATACAGTATGAAAATTAACTGCACAATTACTATAAATGTGTACCTTGGATATTAAACAATTTGCATACAGGCAAAATTTGTGAAAAAAAAAAAAAAAAAAAAAAAAAAATCAAGATGTTTTCACCTCTGACTGCACCAATTCTGTAGAATGGCCCAGATACATATGGCAAGCCCTTTTGTCGGATATAATTATAATTTAGCCTATGGCTATTTTCATCAAAAACACATAACTCAGGAGCTAACTATGTTAGTTTAGTTGCTTACAGATCGCTCACTCAATCCTTCTAGCTAACGTCATCTCTACCACTTAAGTTGAAATGGTAGTAATTTGACAAGGCATCGCCAATTTGTTTAAAAAAAAAACACTGTAGGCTACTTTACTGTATAAACAACATATTTGTGCGCTAACGTTACCCAGTTCGCTGTTTAGAAATTCAAAGTGAAGAAGCTATCATTGTAAAATCAAACGGTGACACATTACAGTGATCGAAATGTTTTTAAAATGCTAAAAATAAAGTTGTGACTGCTGACGATATGAGTTAACGTGTAAAGTTAATGTTATATGCTAGTTCACATGTAGGCTGTAGTTATAGTACCAAAGGTACGTTTTGCAGGTCTTACTGAAAATAAAGACTAAACTTACCACTTAAAAGCGTCCATTTCCAATCTAAAAAACAATTAGTTGTTTCTCAAAATCTTTATTTTCGTCAGAAACAGGATCAAACACAAGGTTGGATGCATAATCTATCCATAATTGACAGTATACCGTAGATGAGTTTCTGTCACTGATATGAGCCGCGCAGTGAAACATCCAATCAGAGTCGAACTCCACATTAATATTCATGACCCTTCCAAATAAGGCAAAAACAGACCATTACATCCTAGGGACAATTTATGGGGTTGTAAATGGACCTGTAAAACCATATCTGGTCAATTTTAACCCTTAAATAAGTCACATACCCTATATGTGTATATCAGAGCACAATTTAAAATATTGTTTCAACTCATTCTAGGGCGCCTTTAAAAGTGACTAAATACATTTACAATGTTACACAATATTTCAAATACATTCTGTTCTTTAAAACCCACTATTCTTCAAATAATCCTAAATAATGATGTAGCATGGTTTCCATAAAAATATTAAGCAGCACAGCTGCCTATGTTTTTATTAATTATCAAATAGTTGTGTAATAAGCAGGATAAAACACAGTCAGTCAGACCTAATCAACGATTTGGTGACATGTTGTCATTTGTCTGGTGTGTTCCTCAGGCTGCTGAGGATGGAGATGAGGCAGCTGCTCACAGGAACTTCATCAGTGTGAGTCTGCAGACAGGTCTTTGCGACTGGAGTGCCAAATACTTCGCTCAGCCCGTTATGAAGGTGAGTGATGCATGGACTAGAGGTGAAATCTAATGAATTTACTTCTAAATCAAACAAATTCAGTTAATGAATTGACTTCAACTCATTGCTTAAGATCTATTCAGTCAGATTTAAACACGTTGATTTAGCAATTATCTTAAAAATAATATTAGTAAATGGATGTGAAAGAGTTGGACCCCCTCCACTAATATTAAATAAAAACAATCCGCCCCAAGTGAAGGTTAGTGCTGAATTGTCTCAGGATTGTGTATACGATCTTCTGGGGCCTGATTTATAAACGCAAAAAATGTTAATTTGAAAATATATGTATAAGCAATTTTCGATGCACACATCAGGATTTATAACAAACTTGCAGAACTTGTGTTAATATGTGCGCAGGTCAGCACACTCTAGATCATGCATACACACTAATTAACTGCTGCAAGAGAAGTAATGAAGAAAATACAATGGTTTTAAACTCTTGATTTCCACTTGATACACATGCATGTTAAACATGCCACTCTCATTAATGGAAAGTAAACTTAAATTATATTAAATCATTAACCAAAAGTTATTTATATTTTATATTGAGATATTTATATTTAATATTTATACTGAACAGGCCATAGGTCCACTGAGTACTGTACATTGTCTGAGCAGTCAGACAGTAGCCCTTATCTATAACACCTTATTATAATTTATAACATCTTCCGACCAATATGGAAATTTGCCTATTTGAAGGAAACAGTATATTGAAGGAAACAGTATAATGTAAACGTTCTATGTAAGGCACTAATGTCAGAGTATTTTGTTAGACTGCAATTTTTTTTATAAATTTGTTTAGTTTCCTGTAAAAAAAAAAAAAAAGAAAAAAAAAAGATCTAAACATTCTCAAATAGATGTTCATTTTATTGGCACAACTACATGAATATTTTTTTAAACAATAAAAAAAAATTGCCAGTAGGAATAATGAGAATATATTTTTTTTAAATCTATCTTCTAGTTTTTCTGTTGCCATGGTGATGGCATGACATTCCTTCAACCATTTTCCTTCATTTCAAAAAGAGAAAACCCTTTCTGCCTGTTAACAGCCAAACTTCATTGTCCCCAGAGGGGAATTTCTAACATACAATGGTGCTGCTGCAGTATTCCAAGTGTTATCCCATAAACCAGTATTTAAATATATGTATGTATGTGTTTGTTCCCTATGATGCCATGCTTTACTACAGGGCTATTCTATACTGTTTATTTTTATACTACCCTTTCTACTGTGAATTAGATATTTGCATATAGTCAGAAGACAAAATACAAAAATACTGCCATGTTATTTGTGCATGTACTATGTAAATACCATGGTGTATAAAAATGCTAGTCATTTAGGAACAAGGTATTATTATCTAATAGCACCACTGAAACACATCACCGCCGCAGTATTTCAGTAAGAAAGGTAATTTTAGTGTTTGTTTATTTTCTTTTTTTCATTGTCTTCTGTAATTATTATGTACAAAAGAAAATATTTGTGAAAATGTGTGTGTTTGTGTCCAGTCCCGAGGCAGTATAATGCAATTCCATCAGTATGTGATCAGTGAGGAACACACACAGCCTGTGGTAATACCTCATGTTTACTGCGAGAGAACAAGACACATTACTAATCAATAATGTGTGGGAGACAAAACAACATAAGACTTAAAATAAAGTAGCATACACAACCTAAGAAAATGAACACAATGAATGCCCGCAAATAGAAATTGTTAGTGCATGTACCATAAGATTATATGACTGTAAACAGATTATACAATTTATAGCCTGATGGAAGAATTTATGATGTTGTTGTTGGTTGGACTGTTTTACTGCTCTCTCTCTTAGTGTGCGCTGATAAGGGGTGATGCTGGAAAAAGGAATGGTCAGGGTGCGAGGGAGGTCTGCATGACTTTCACCAGTCTATTCTCAACCAGGATACATATAGATTTAACTAGAATATTACATTTTTCAACTTCCCTGAAGTTTCCACTTTTAAGCCCTATACGACATGATTCGTTTAACATGGGGAAGGTTCTCTGTGAGTTTAGTCCCATCCGAATGTGCCATCTCTGTAATCATTACGGACAATGTCAGTAAAGATTACGGAGACTTTTACCTTCTGTAAAAAGGTCCGGAAAAAACACCTTGGGTAATACTAATCCCGTTCGAATAGACCCACTGTTAAACTGCACAGTAAAATTACATCATTTCCAGTTTAAAAGTATTTTTTTTTTGCGCATTTTGCAAGCATGGAGACGCTTGATGAAGCATTTGGTTGCATTGTAGGTGGTGAGACAACTCTGGAGGCAAACCTTCAGTATTTTCTGCATACCATTTAGAGCAAAAAGAAAACCAAAAGCACTTATTAAAGGCACAACACCTCTTTTAGCTCTAAGTAAATTTCTATTATAGGGGTGTAATGATTCACTTGTTCTCTCTCTCTCTCTCTCTCTCTCTCTCTCTCTCTCTCTCTCTCTCTCTCTCTCTCTCTCTCTCTCTCTCTCTCTCTCTCTCTCTCTCTCTCTCTCTCTCTCTCTCTCTCTCTCTCTCTCTCTCTCTCTCTCTCTCTCTCTATTTTTTCTCAAAAAATTTGCATATTTCATCCAACCAATAAAAGAAAAGTGTTTTTAATACAAAAAAGTCAACCTTCAAATAATTATGTTCAGTTATGCACTCAATACTTGGTCGGGAATCCTTTTGCAGAAATGACTGCTTCAATGCGGCGTGGCATGGAGGCAATCAGCCTGTGGCACTGCTGAGGTGTTATGGAGGCCCAGGATGCTTTGATAGTGGCCTTAAGCTCATCCAGAGTGTTGGGTCTTGCGTCTCTCAACTTTCTCTTCACAATATCCCACAGATTCTCTATGGGGTTCAGGTCAGGAGAGTTGGCAGGCCAATTGAGCACAGTAATACCATGGTCAGTAAACCATTTACCAGTGGTTTTGGCACTGTGAGCAGGTGCTGAAAAACGAAATCTTCATCTCCATAAAGCTTTTCAGCAGATGGAAGCATGAAGTGCTCCAAAATCTCCTGATAGCTAGCTGACTACTGAGGTGCCTTGATACAGCACTCTGGGAAAAGCCTATTTATTCAGAAATGTCTTTCTTACCCTATTGCTTGAGGGTGTCAATGATGGCCTTCTGGACAGCAGTCAGGTCAGCAGTCTTACCCATGATTGCGGTTTTGAGTAATGAACCTGTGTGGTGTTTTTAAAAGCCTGAGGAATCTTTTGCAGGTGTTTAGAGTTAATTAGTTGATTCAGATGATTAGGTTAATAGCTCGTTTAGAGAACCTTTTCATGATATGCTAATTTTTTGAGACAGGAATTTGGGGTTTTCATGAGCTGTATGCAAAAATCATCAGTATTAAAACAATAAAAGACCTGAAATATTTCAGTTGGTGTGCAATGAATCTAAAATATATGAAAGTTTAATTACAGGCGTCCTGAGGTCAAATGACTTAACCCCCACCTCTCCATGTTAAACTAATCCCATCTGAATAGGGCTTGATGATTTGAGCCCAACAAGAGATTTTGTTTTGACTTGACTTAATTTGCAACTGTGTAAAATTGGACCAAGAGTACTTAGAACTTGTGATTAAACCGATACATTTGCCAGGCTAGTTAATCAGCTGAGATTCGTCACTGGCTGATAATTGTGCTCGCTTGATTGATTTAAGTATTGATTAATGTACAGTCAGCACATTCATTCTTCAGTCATTATCACAAAATAAACCTGTATAAGGTGATCAGGTCAGAAGTGAATAGGTCTTGTATTATCCCTCTTAATGCATTGCTACTTACCTAACAAGTTGATACGTGGATATGAGAAATAGCGTGGTGCAGGGATGACATATTTTTTTAGGCCAAAACCAGTAAACATGTCAGCATTTTACCAGTTACAGTTCCATTGTCAATGTTTTTTTAATAGGTCTTTTTAATTGCTTGAAATAAAGTCTGTCATGAACACAAGCTCAAGATATTTTCCTACGTTTAGCTACTGCCAATTGTATTTACTTCAACATTCATAAAAGTTGTGTTTATTCATGAAAATTATCACATATCATATGACCTGTAGGAATCATAAGCTTTTGTTATCACATATCTTGTTTTCCACAGTAATCCAAAAACCAATGGTAAAATCTTGGGATTTTGTCGAGGGAACCAGGCTGATGCTTGCTTCTGGGTTAGCCTACAAAAATACATCATACCTGCACCACTCTAATGATTTTAGTTAAAATCTGAGACTTCAAAGTAATAGGGCAGATATAACACTAGCACAGTGCAGTATATTGGTTGCCAGGGACAATGTATAATCTATAATACAGTTTTGCTTTCATTATAGAAAAATATTCTGCAGCAGAATGTATTTGGTTAATAACAGGCAGAGAAACATTAACTTGACAAACAAACAAGGTATCAGTAATGCTCTGTAAAGACAAGGTAGACTGGCAAAACATGATGGCTCCCTCTGGCAGTTGGAAGATTGGATAGCAGATGCAGATATTATAGACGTCATATGGAGAGAAAATCTGCTTGCAAAGCGGGAACCTCCAACTTATAGAATCTGATAAATGTGGATGGAAAGGCCCAGCCTGCCACTGCACAGATATCCTCAAGTAGTATCCCACTAGACCATGAAGAGGCCATGCCTCTCGTAGAGCAGTCTATTTCTGGAGGCAGAGTGGGGGCACGAACTCGCCAGCGCTGCCATAGACTGCTAGTTAGGAGGAGCCTTAGCCTGGCGGTTTGACAATGAACTGGACCTCTACAGGAGGACTTGCTTCATGACCTGAGAAGCTTTCTGTGCCCCAGAGAACCGCTCAGCAAATCCAGTCACCGCGGGACCGAACTGGCCGGAAGCTGTGATGGGGAACTCTGTCTGCCTCCTTCATCCCTCTCAAACTGAGCCAAAGATGGCGCTCGAGCACGGTCAGGCTGCCCATGGACTTTCTGATTGCCTGGCCAGTGGCTTTGGTCACACGCAGTGCTAGTTCAGTGGTGCTGCGGAGATCTTTGAGAGACTCTGGGTCTGGGACAGGCTGACAGCAAGCTGAGAAGTTGTGCCTTGAAGACCTAGAGTACAGCCATGGTGTGTAGCGGCCTGGCCTGCGGAGGCGTATGCTCGACTGGCGAGGGCTGACGTGGTGCGGCATGGCTTAGAGGGGTGCGACACTTTTGCCTGCCATCCTCGGCGGGCAAAGGTGGGCGGCGATGGCCTCCTCGAGCAGGGGGAAGTTCTCATAGTCTTTTTCCCTTGCGCTGTCTACAGTCGAGAGCGCTGGGGAAAAAGAGGACTTGGCTCGAGCAGAGAAAGGCGCCTTCCAGGCCTTTGTTAGTTTGTCATGAACTTCCGGGAAGAAAGGTGCTGGCCTTTGTGGACAGGAACAATGCATTCGCAGGTTGGAAAAAAGGATATGTAACGGCAGATAGCGCAGCTGGAACGACTGCGTCTGAAGGCGGATGAATCCGGTATGCTGTGCAGCTGCACTGCGTTTTACGTGGAAAATTGTAAGGATAAAATTCACTTCAGTCTTGAGGAAAAATAGGAGCACCCCATACATATGCTGAACGCAATATGAGTGATTCTCTCGAAAGGGAACCTTTATTTTCCATAAGAAAGCATTTGTTTATAGGGTGTCCATGTGTTTTTAATTTTTTTTATTAAATGTGCAGCTCATGTGTGGTAGTTCAGAAAGCTTACTAAAAACTGAACAGTCTGGACATAAGAGAATATTAACTATGACAAATTCACATTTACAAGCTTACTGCTTCATTTCCATAGAAAAAAATAATAATTGATTCTCATTAAGAGATTGATGTGGAGCCCCAGAGCTCCAGGAAAAAAGACATGTGTGATTTCGTACCTCGCTTGATGAACTTGGATATGGGTTTGTGTCATGGGATTTGCCCTTTCCTGGAGCTCCTATCTAGAAGACTAGATCGATCAGGGCTAATTAGCTGGAGCTCTGATTTTCTCACCCAGGGCTTCAGCTCTGTTTGCATGCATGAACAGATTATTTAACTCGTTGAGCAGTTTCCTCATTCATACAAATGTAAAGTAGAGGAACAAAAAACATCAGTTACAATTTTAAAAATGTAAGTTGTTTATTTATATATCACTTTATACAATAAAGGTTGTTTCAATCAGGAAACCAGGAAAATAATGGTCAATGATGCAAACAATTAAATTCTGCTGTAATGCAGCTAATTTTTCAGCTGAAGTCTTGGTTCAGTTCAGCTCAGTTCCATAACTGTGCTGTTCATCAATTATCAAAAGAGTTCAATTCAGCTTAAGCAGATCTGGAGAGAACAGTGATGTCATCCAGCTCAATTCAGTTCTCATAAGATAGTGCAGTCAACTCAGTAATATTGTTGAATATTAATGGAATGGATTTTTATTTTATATTATAATGTTTCCTGAGGTGTACTTATATTGTTAGTATGGTTTTTACATTAAAAAAGTCATAATTTAGAAATAAAAGGCATTTTTTTCTATGATATTAGCCCCTCTGCCTTGAATGCTCTGTTTCGATGGGCGTGTCTGCTGTTAGACTTCAGTGAAAACATCCACTGTTGTGATTGGCTGACATCTTTGCATTTGAAATGAGATTGTGGTGGAGGGGCGTGGTTTAGCCAGGCGCAAGCAGCAGCTGCAGCACTGCCAGTCCAGAGAGAGAGAGACAGAGAGCTGGGGAAAGTTTGCTGAAAAAGTGTTATTGTACCGAGTTGTTGAGAGCACAAGTTTATTTTGTTTGTATCTGAGAGCTCTGAATAAACACGGGTGAACTTTGCAACATTATTTCTCTCACAAAATGCTTTCACCACAACTAACAAAAAACACGACATCGACATAAATACACTAAGAGCTTCTGTTGTTCAGTTTAACTGCGTCATTCATTATAACGGCAGTTTTTCAGGCATTAATGAACACATTCACTGTTTGTGGTGGTGCTGTCAAATTCATATGGTAGAGCCTATGCTTCTGACTCTGCGACTGATAAACTAAATCCATTCTCTACTAATTATCTGGGTGGGCAAAGCAGAGGAAGGGGAGGTAACCTTTTGTTTCTGTTATGACATCATGTTACGTTCCCCTCTGAGTCTAGGGGCCAGGAGGGAAGATAACAAGTGAAAAAGCAAAGATTTTACCTGAAAATAACATAGAGATGTAAATAAACAAAAAGAAACGTGGAGAATACACCTCAACCTCAGTCTCAGAGTGAAAACAAAACACTTTAAAGAGTAATTGTATTTATTTTCTACGTATAACCAAAGACTTAACAAAAACGTGGTAATAAATCGTCAGGAGAGAGTATAGCCTAAAACAATAAACAAAACAGAGGCTAACTAAGGTTTAAAAAAAAACACCCAAAAACAAAAACAAAGATGAAAATCAACAACATAAACTTCCCTAAGCTTCCTCTCTAACCAAAAAAAACAGGAAAAAATATTACACAAAATAAAAAGGCACTCTCTCCCTACTGTTCCCAAGTAACAAAAAAACTAGAGGTGACAGAAAATGACAATACCTTTTAGTTACCCACAAAAGTCAGCTAAAATGATACCTCTTCACACACTAGAGGACAAACTAAACAATAGTAGATGACAATTATCGAGTATAGGCTCCACATCTAACTCGAGGATAAACACATTATCTCTGCTACACACACAGAAGGACCATTGGCAGTCTGAGGCTGGGGGAGAAGTGTTCCTCTCCATTGCAAGTTCTGAATGATCCTTATATACACCTCTGCTCAATTTTAGGCATGCTCACAACGAGTTGCAGCTGATGGTAATTAACCTGCAAGAGCTAGAGAGTGCCAGAGAGAAAGAGAGAGACAACAGGACAGGGCACACAAGCATTGTCCTTCTAAGGAAACACACACTGAGACGTAACACATCATAACAGGGGAATTCAAGAAGTTTTCTAAAAGGCAGAGAAAGACAGCCAGAACTCGCTTTACACCGATTAAAATGTCTAGCCACTTGGGGACAATATTCAGGCTAGGGGAACTAATAATAATGTTGAAAAACCTCATAAAATTTACATTTTATGCCATGGGACCTTTAAGTGTCCCCAACTAAGCAAGTCAAATGTGATGGCGACAATGCATCCAAACTCTATCAGGTGATGGAATGTCACAAACCAATGACAAAACATGGGAGAAAAAAGACATAGTCGGGGGACAAGTTCTATAACCAAATTAGCGAACATGGTGTGATTATGATTCCTGGCTGCATCACAAGTCAGATTGCGGATTGATATCATTCAGAATGTTTCATCCAGTTCCTTCTGCTTGAATATCACATTACATCATGCTGGCATGTGGAGGAAGAGGGAGTTGTAGCTGGCCTTAGGGGCCTGTGCCAATGGCTGTCAAGTCGACAAGGTGTTCACAAGGCATCTGTCTCTAGGGCTTGTCTTATTGTCGTGGTCTCCGCTGACATCCAGCGCTGCGGTGCAGGTCTACAATCTGGTGTGAATACAAACCAGACTTTAGTAACCTCCATTTGTATCCAGACCATTAGACAGACAAATATTAGCCTAGATGCCATTCCTCTTATGATGAAACAAATATATTGGATGTTATGGAAATTCTTCCTTGTTTGAATTATAGAAATGTGATAGTATGTTATTTGTATGCTAGGTTAAAGAGATGGGTTTTTAATCTAGATTTAAAACGACAGCTAAATAGGAAAAAGGTCCACCACCTGCAGACGATTTTGATATTCTAGGTATTATCAACTGACCAGAATTTTGAGACCACAGTATGAAGTGATAGAAAAATCAAGTGCCAAAGAGGCTAAACTATTCAGGGCCTTGAGTAATCAGCAGGATTTTGAATTGTATACCATTTAACCGGGAGCCAATACAGGCTAATATGGTCTTACTTTATGGTTCTTGGCTTTCTTGTAGCTCAACTAGTAGAGCGTGGCGCTAGCAACGCCAAGGTCATGGGTTCGATTCCCTGGGAAAGCAAGAAATGACAATAATGTAAAAAAAAAAAAAAAAAAAAAAAGTGTACCTTGAATGCAATGTAAGTCGCTTTGGATAAAAACGTCTGCCAAATGCATAAATGTAAATGTTGTAATAACTCTAGCTGCTGTATTTTAAACTACATGGAGTTAGTTTTTAAGCCTGCAGGGCAAGCACCCAGTAAAGCATTAACAAATCTAGTCTTGAGGTCATGAATGCAATCTCAAAATTTAGAAAGATTTTATAAGAAAAAATCTGGTTTTACAAATGCCAGATATGTGACTTTCGAAACATAGATTGCTATCAGAGAGCACAACCAGTTTCCTAACTGATGATGAAGACATTAATCAAGAGTTAGGAAGTATTCTAGGTAAATTTTTATATCAACTGAATTTTTGTGAATTGGTTTGTTTTTCAGGCTGCAAAGAAAGAAGCTGAGTATCATCACCGTGACAACTATCAGCATGTTTTCCTAATGATATCTCCCATGGGTAGCTTATACAGGTCCTTCTCAAAAAATTTGCATATTGTGATAAAGTTCATTATTTTCCATATGTAATTATAAAAATTAAACTTTCATATATTTTAGATTCATTGCACACCAACTGAAATATTTCAGGTCTTTTATTGTTTTAATACTGATGATTTTGGCATACAGCTCATGAAAAAAATTAGCATATTTCATCTGACCAATAAAAGAAAAGTGTTTTTAATACAAAAAAAGTCAACCTTCAAATAATTATGTTCAGTTATGCACTCAGTACTTGGTTAGGAATCCTTTTGCAGAAATGACTTTCTCAATGCAGCGTGGCTTGGAGGCAATCAGCCTGTGGCACTGCTGAGGTGTTATGGAGGCCCAGGATGCTTCGATAGCGGCCTTAAGCTCATCCAGAGTGTTGGGTCTTGCGTCTCTCAACTTTCTCTTCACAATATCCCACAGATTCTCTATGGGGTTCAGGTCAGGAGAGTTGGCAGGCCAATTGAGCACAGTAATACCATGGTCAGTAAACCATTTACCAGGGGTTTTGGCACTGTGAGCAGCTGCTGAAAAACGAAATCTTCATCTCCATAAAGCTTTTCAGCAGATGGAAGCATGAAGTGCTCCAAAATCTCCTGATAGTTAGCTGCACTGACCCTGCCCTTGATAAAACACAGTGAACCAACACCAGCAGCTGACATGGCACCCCAGACCATCACTGACTGTGGGTACTTGACACTGGACTTCAGGCATTTGTGCATTTCTTTCTCCCCAGTCTTCCTCAAGACTCTGGAACCTTGATTTCCGAAAGACATGCAAAATTTGAGCAACAGTCCAGTGCTGCTTCTCTGTAGCCCAGGTCAGGCGCTTCTGCCGCTGTTTCTTGTTCAAAAGTGGCTTGACCTGGGGAATGCGGCACCTGTAGCCCATTTCCTGCACACGCCTGTGCACGGTGGCTCTGGATGTTTCTACTCCAGACTCAGTCCACTGCTTCCGCAGGTCCCCAAAGGTCTGGAATTGGTCTATCTCCACAATCTTCCTCAGGGTCCGGTCACCTCTTCTCGATGTGCAGCGTTTTTTGCCACACTTTTTCCTTCCCACAGACTTCCCATTGAGGTGCTTTGATACAGCACTTTGGGAACAGCCTATTCGTTCAGAAATTTCTTTCTTTGTCTTACTCTCTCACTTGAGGGTGTCAATGATGGCCTTCTGGACAGGGTCGGGTCGGTAGTCTTGCCCATGATTGCGGTTTTGAGTAATGAACCAGGCTGGGAGTTTTTAAAAGCCTCAGGAATCTTATGCAGGTGTTTAGAGTTAATTAGTTGATTCAGATGATTAGGTTAATAGCTCGTTTAGAGAACCTTTTCATTATATGCTAATTTTTTGAGACAGGAATTTTTGGTTTTCATGAGCTTTATGCCAAAACCATCAGTATTAAAACAATAAAAGACCTGAAATATTTTTAGTTGGTGTGCAATGAATCTAAAATATATGAAAGTTTAATTTTTATCATTACATTATGGAAAATAATGAACTTTACCACAATATGCTATTTTTTTGAGAAGGACCTGTACATGGTGAAAAGCAATGGTCCTAATTCTGAGTCTTGCGGTATTCCATAATGAACTTGTGATCATTATTATACCTCTTAATTTATGGCTACAAATTGGTGACGGCCAGATGAATACAATTTGAACCATGCCAGAGCAAGTCCATTAATGTGAACATTATTTTCTTGCCTATTCAGAAGAATGTTGTGGTCAATAGCCTGAAATGCGGCACTAAGTTCCTAATCTGGAGGCCAGGCAATTTTAGCCCCATCCATAACATTAGAGTTTGGGAAATTAATTTCCTGACTTGATCTGTTGTAGAGCAACTATGCCCGAACAGGAGCTGTTCAGACCTATCCAATTGTCAGGGCGGCCTTTAAATGATGACGGACAGATGATAAACATAAATTGAGTAACATAAGCATTTACGTCACCAAAGAGCACTTGGGTTAAATTTTATTCTAATCCTAAATGTTCATATGCATTCACTTTTACTATTTCGCTTGAAAATGATGATTGTGTTGGTAAGTACTACGTGTATCCCTAAATTATTTTACAACACCGGCATAGATCGTTTACAGTACACTCATCGTCCCCTTCTACTTCCAGCGTGCTTTATTGGATGATAAAATAAGTAATTTGTAACTCTGATGAGAGCAGTCTCAGTACTATGATAGTCTAAATTATGACTGGAACTTGCAGATACAAGTCTCTCTAAGAAGGAACATAATGAGTAGAATGCCTTTTTTAGTATAAAAAAAAAAAACGGTCGGTAGTAAACTAATTTTTAAGGATCAAGTTGTTGTTGTTGTTTTTAATATAAGAGGCTAAATAACAGACAGCTTGAACATTTGTGGGACATATCCTTATGACAATGATGAATTAATAATATTAAGAGGATCTATGACTCCTGGAAGCCGGTAAAAGGTCTACATAGTACAATATACATGTTGTTGATTTTGATGATTTAACCAATTTAGACTATTCTTCTTTCCCTACAGCAAAGAATAAATGTTATTGTTTCTCAGGGGGTCTATGGTGCACAGTCTGATGCAATACTATAGCAGAAAGTTGCATGTTTATAATTTTCTCTCTGATAGTATCAATCTTGTAGGTAAATAAATTAATAAAGTAATTACTGCTGTGAAACTATAGAGAGAGAGTGAGAGATCATAGTTGATATAATTTTTTAGAGAAATAACACTTTTACTTTTAAGTTCTAATTACATTTTTTAAGTGTTTTCTTACACAATTACAATCTTTAGTTTACAGTAAAAACCATGTTTGTGTCTGTAATTGTATGTTTTTATGATTATGATTTTAAACAAGGTGACCCTTTTGGTGCTTCATTTCAGTTGAAAATTGTATGCATTTCTCTCTCATTCAGATTCCAGAAGAGCATGATTTGGAGAGTCAGGTTCGAAAGGAGAGAGAGTGGAGATTCTTACGTAACGCTCGAGTACGCAGACAAAGCCAACGCATCACCCAGAAAGGTAACTTTTCCTACATCTAACTTATTTACCGTCTTATTTTTGCTGTATTTACAGTTAAATATAAAATAAGCATAATATAATCTGTACAATTTGCATATTTTTTTATATTGAGTTTTTTAACTTATTGTTAATATAACTTACTGTTATATTACTTGACATTTCACAAAATGTTTAAAATGTAAAATGTTTCATTACACTGCAAAGGCAGCATAAAGCAGCATATATTCCATGAAAATGCATTTAAACAGGCACACAAGGGAATTACTGAAATAATGTTTAACATTAGCGTAAATAATCTTATGAAATTGTCAATTGTCTCTGTTTCATTTGTTCTTTGATTAACATTAATGACAGACAGCATTAGTGGCTTCTGTCACTTTAAGAACTGTCGCTGTCGAACATGAAGCAGATCTCATTCTCAATACTCTTTAAGTTAATTTAAGATGTTGTATAACTAATTTAAGACTGCTCTTTGAGAATACTCAACAAAAAGGGCATTTTGGCATAATTCAGTGTTGTTCGTTCAAACGCGAAAGAGAACCCAATTTTGGCGTGCTGTCTGTGCACTCACTACTGGTTACCGTCTTTGTGTTTTGTGTGTGTCAGGACATTCATAGACAGCGCACTCTCTTCTGCAAATTTTAACAGCACTAACATCCGTCTTGGAGTGACTCCATTTGATTTAAATGCTGCTCCACATGAACTGTTATCATTTACATGCTTAAGAATATTAAACATTAAAGGGTTAGTTCACCCAAAAATAAAAATGATGTAATTAATGACTCACCCTAATGTCGTTCCACAACCCGTAAGACTTTTCTTCTTCAGAACACAATTTAAGATGTATTTTATATTTTGTCCGAACGCTTTCTGTTCCTCCATTGTAAATGTACAGTGCCTTGCAAAAGTATTCGGCCCCCTTGAACTTTGCAAACATTTTGCCACATTTCAGGCTTCAAAGATAAAATGATATGACACTGTATTTGGCTCCATCCCTCTTCCCATCAATTTGAATTGCCACCACCATGTTTGACAGTGGGGATGGTGTGTTCAGGGTGATGAGCTGTGTTGCTTTTACGTCAAACATAACGTTTTGCATTGTTGCCAAAAAGTTCAATTTTGGTTTAATCTGACCAGAGCACCTTCTTCCACATGTTTGATGTGTCTCCCAGGTGGCTTGTGGCAATCTTTAAACAACACTTTTTATGGATATCTTTAAGAAATGTCTTTCTTCTTGCCACTCTTCCATAAAGGCCAGATTTGTGCAGTATACGACTGATTGTTGTCCTATGGACAGAGTCTCCCACCTCAGCTGTAGATCTCTGCAGTTCATCCAGAGTGATCATGGGCCTCTTGGCTGCATCTCTGATCAGTCTTCTCCTTGCATGAGCTGAAATTTCGCTGAAAGGGATGGCCAGGTCTTGGTAGATTTGCAGTGGTCTGACACTCCTTCCATTTCAATATTATCACTTGCACAGTGCTCCTTGGGATGTTTAAAGCTTGGGAAATCCAAATCCGGCTTTAAACTTCTCCACAACAGTATCTCGGACCTGCCTGGTATGTTCCTTGTTCTTCATGATGCTCTCTGCGATTTAAACTGACCTCTACTATCCAAAGATACTATCCGGAAGACTATCACAGTGCAGGTGCATTTATACAGAGACTTGATTACACACAGGTGGATTCTATTTATCATCATTAGTCATTTAGGTCAACATTGGATCATTCAGAGATCCTCACTAAATTTCTGGAGGGAGTTTGCTGCACTGAAAGTAAAGGGGCAGAATAATTTAAAAGTTTTTGATTTGTTAAAAAAGTTTGAAATATCCAATAAATTCAATTCCACTTCATGATTGTGTCCCACTTGTTGTTGATTCTTCACAAAAAAATAAAGTTTCATATCATTGTCTTTGAAGCCTGAAATGTGGCAAAAGGTTGCAAAGTTCAAGGGGACCGAATACTTTCGCAAGGCACTGTATGTACGGTATACTGTCCCTCTTCAAAAAGGTAATACAAACATCATCAAAGTTGTCCATATGTGACATCAGTTGGTAAGCTAGAATTTTTTTTATGCATCTAAAATGCATTTTGGTCTAAAAATAACAAAAACTACGACTTTATTCAGCATTGTCTTTTCTTCCGTGTTTGTTTTCAATCCGCATTCGCGACTGCGCAGTGACGCTGATGAGGTGTTATCTGGTTCGCGCAAGCTTCATTTTTAGTCTGATGGAGACTGTGCAGTCGCGAACGCCGAATGAAAACAAACCCGGATAATGTCACATATGGACTACTTTGATGATGTTTTTATTACCTTTCTGGAAATACATACATCCGTACATACATTTTCAATGGAGGGTGTTTGTGCACAAAAACTATTCTTGTTGCATCATAAAATTAAGGTTGAACCACTGTAGTCACATGGACCAATTTTCGATGTCTTTACTACCTTTCTGGACCTTGAAAGTGGCAACTCAATTTCTGTCTATGGAGGGATCAGAGAGCTCTCAGATTTAATCAAAAATAACTTAATTTGTGTTCCGGTTTGGAATGACATGAGGATGAGTAGTTATTGACAGAATTTACTCAGATAATTTACTAAACTAAGCCTTTAAGTAGAAAAGACTCCCCTTATATAAAAGTTACTGCAGAAAACATAAAACATCTGCAAATAGAACAGAGAAAAGGAACAATGTGTCTGTCTGTGCACCATTGCTCAAACACACAAAATGTCCTATCATATGCAGAGCGCATTAAATATGCTCTTTCACTCTGCATCATTTCACTTACCCTTGAAGGCAAACCTGTAACATTTGAGTTAACCTCTCACTGGCCAAAAAGTAATTTTTTCGGGGTTAGATGGAAAAAAAAATATCCCTGTATACTTGGAGAGTAGATCCCTGTGCAATGGGAGAGGCCAAGGTTGTTTGTAACGGGAGCTGAATTATCTCTATCAGCCATAATTTTCAATCAGTATGACTGACTGAGTGCACTCTCTTACTCCTCTTAGAGTAGGCAATCAGATTCAGTGGAAGGAACACGAAAAGCAGTGTTTTATTTAACTTGGTTTCCCACAATTGGCACCACATCCAATGCTGTCCTCTAAGCCATGTGTAATATAAAGCCTATGAAAACAATACATATTAAATGTACATTCTAAATTAGCTAGAAAAAGACTAAAATACATTCTAATACACCTTAAAAAAATAACTGATTGCTTACTATTTTAAAGCAGAAATGAGAACAAGTACATACAAATTATAATAAACAAAAACACGCACAATTAGGACCGGGGCGGTTACCACATTACCGCAATACCGCCGACACATGACGCCTACCTCGGGTCTGTGATTGTCACCACAAAAAAACAATTCAACCACAAAAAAAAAATAAACCCTTGGGCTGCACGTGTGTGCACGTTGTGTCTAATTCCATTGATTCAATTCATCCAGCTGCATCGCTGATGTGCTTTTCTGGCAACTTTTTGTCTCATTTATTTTGAAGTCTAAGCTCTCACACCAGTACTTTTGTATCCATCTCCACTTGCTGCCGCGACAGAGCGCAAAGAAGTAGATTGTCTCGAGCTGCTGCGTTTTGGACTGGCTGTAGTTTATTTTTTTAAGCGAGCAGGGCATCCACCCAGTAAAGCAATAGCAATAATCTAGCTTTGAGCTCATGAGCTCATGAACGCATGAAATGTTCAGCATTATGCTAGAAATGTGGCTTTCAAATGAAAGATTGGTATCAAAGAGCACACCCAGGTTCCTCACTGACGATGAGGACTTGACAGAGTAGCCGTCAAGTGTTAGACAGTATTCTAGGTTCCTACTTGTGGTTACAATTTCTTTTGTCCAATAATAAAAAATTCAGGTTTTGCTGAATTAAGGACTGTGCCCTAGATCTCAGGTTGAGATCTGTAGTTCTTCTCCCAAAGCTTGGTTTGCTGTCCCAGCATCTATCTGCATCCCCATATTCTCCATAAGCTTCAACTTATAAGTGGTGAGAAGAGAGGTGGCATTGAGCCTTCATTACCAGGCCAGAGAATTGTTAGAACTTCTGAAAAACTAAGGCCACTCAGTGCATCCTGGCAGTGAAGCTAAGGCAGATTAAAAAGGCTGCTCTGCGGTGGGGAATGAGAGATGTCACTGACAGCTCAACAGAATGAGGATCTGACATTACTAACTCCTGTTATCTACATCCAGCCTGGAAACCCCTTTTACAGACAGCCTGTGTGAAAAGGGTTTGTTCCAGAAATGTTTCATATTTGAAACACACATGGGTGCCTTTGGAATGAGCAGTTTATTGGCTGGGGCATATAATAGCAGTCTTTTACCATCATGCAAATCTCTGTCCATTCCCTGGTCCACCTGTTGTGACAGCTGGTACATTTCATGTTGGTCAAGCTCCACCTAAATAGGACTCTTTGTTCAACACACTGCCTAGATGTAAAGACAATGGATGCAAGGCTTCTTTCCCCCTTGCTCCACAGTTGCCATAAAATAACAGTTGGAAAGAAATGAGTCCATAACGTCATCTCTAGTTTTCCCTATCCCTAGCTTCCAAAGATCTTCATGGGGAAGAGAATGAGAATAAGGTAGGGGCTGTTATGAAGTGATATATTTAACGGAGGCAGGACTCCTGCATCACTGTCATGATTGGTCTGTCAACTGATGTGTTATTGGTACTTCCAAGATTGGTGAGATACTGAATAAATGTCTCAAGCTCAAACTTCCAGTTGCTAATCTTATTTCACTTAAGTCTACATTAAACCTCTAGAAGATATGCTCTGACTCTATATATTAGTTGCGCCTGGATAATGATGTGGATTTCACAAATGTAACTGGGTGAACCAGTTATATGTTGTAGTTTTTCTGGGTAAAAGCCACAAGCTTAAAAGAAAGCAATGTGCTTAGATCCCGGTCTGAAGTCAGCGGAGTCTCAAACAGAATAGCTAACATGCATACGTCAGTGCTGGAACACGCACACAAGTGAGCAGTACTGATTGCGTCAGAGTGGAGGATCCTGCTCACGCTCGTATGTCTTTCTCCTTTCATCACGCTCTCCGTCATCCTCCCCTCTGAAACCGAGAGTGGGGGTGCCCTCATTCAGTCTAGCTGGAGGAACTGAATCAAATCCTCAATTCCCTCTGATTTTCCTTGATTTTTTTTTTCTTTTTTTTCTTCTTTTTTTTTTCTAATCTAAAAGTTTCACACTGAAGTTTAGTACTAGTAACTCTTATTCCCTTTCCTCGGAAACCAAACAACTGCTAGGGTCATAAGTAAAGCTCAACATTTCACTAAGAAAGAACGTTTTAACTAATCAAAATTCTAACCCATCCCTCTCATGTTTAGGAGTGACACGATTAGATGATCAGATCTTCATTAATAGAAACCCAGGAGTGCCATCAGTGGTGAAGTTTCACCCATTTAACCCCTGCATTGCTGTAGCTGACAAAGACTCCATCTGGTGAGTGACTGGAATATACACATCCACATTCTTCTATAATCATAACTCTTTGATAGAGAAGAATCAGCAATCATAAGACTGTAATGAAATTTGGACTGTAATTTTTCAAATAATGCCACTTGTGTAGGAGCAGATGACGGATAGCTATACTTTTCATATCATTGCACATACAAGAGTGTTTTCCATGAATTACTTGCCACTGCCTGCCTCTTATAATGAAACGGAAATATAATCACACTTCTAATAACAGATTTCTAAAGTTGTGTTTTGCACCATTGATTTGGTAAAGCACCTGCAAATTGAACAAAAAGCAAGCTTGCAATATGGTAATGGCCAGCAGCCATATCACCCTGTAGCCCGAGACTGGTTTCCCTCTGAAGCTAAGCAGGGCTGAGCCTGGTCAGTACCTGGATGGGAGACCAACTGGGAAAACCAAGTAGCTGCTGGTAGAGGTGTTAGTGAGTCCAGCAAGGGGTGATCACCCTGTGGTCTGTGTGGGTCCTAACACCCCAGTATACAGGGAGTGCAGAATTATTAGGCAAGTTGTATTTTTGAGGATTAATTTTATTATTGAACAACAACCATGTTCTCAATGAACACAAAAAACTCATTAATATCAAAGCTGAATATTTTTGGAAGTTTTAGTTTTTAGTTTTTAGTTTTAGCTATTTTAGGGGGATATCTGTGTGTGCAGGTGACTATTAATGTGCATAATTATTAGGAAACTTAACAAAAAACAAATTTATACCCATTTCAATTATTTATTTTTACCAGTGAAACCAATATAACATCTCAACATTCACAAATATACATTTCTGACATTCAAAAACCAAACAAAAACAAATCAGTGACCAATATAGCCACCTTTCTTTGCAAGGACACTCAAAAGCCTGCCATCCATGGATTCTGTCAGTGTTTTGATCTGTTCACCATCAACATTGCGTGCAGCAGCAACCACAGCCTCCCAGACACTGTTCAGAGAGGTGTACTGTTTTCCCTCCTTGTAAATCGCACATTTGATGATGGACCACAGGTTCTCAATGGGGTTCAGATCAGGTGAACAAGGAGGCCATATCATTAGATTTTCTTCTTTTATACCCTTTCTTGCCAGCCACGCTGTGGAGTACTTGGACGCGTGTGATGGAGCATTGTCCTGCATGAAAATCATGTTTTTCTTGAAGGATGCAGACTTCTTCCTGTACCACTGCTTGAAGAAGGTGTCTTCCAGAAACTGGCAGTAGGACTGGGAGTTGAGCTTGACTCGATCCTCAACCCGAAAAGGCCCCACAAGCTCATCTTTAAAGATACCAGCCCAAACCAGTACTCCACCTCCACCTTGCTGGCGTCTGAGTCGGACTGGAGCTCTCTGCCCTTTATCCATCAAGACTCACTCTCATTTCATCAGTCCATAAAACCTTAGAAAAATCAGTCTTGAGATATTTCTTGGCCCAGTCTTGACGTTTCAGCTTGTGTGTCTTGTTCAGTGGTGGTCGACTTTCTGCCTTTCTTACCTTGGCCATGTCTCTGAGTATTGCACACCTTGTGCTTTTGGGCACTCCAGTGATGTTGCAGCTCTGAAATATGGCCAATCTGGTGGCAAGTGGCATCTTGGCAGCTGCACGCTTGACTTTTCTCAGTTCACGGGCAGTTATTTTGCGCCTTGGTTTTTCCACACGCTTCTTGCGACCCTGTTGACTATTTTGAATGAAACGCTTGATTGTTTAAAGATCTCGCTTCAGAAGCTTGGCTATTTTAAGACTGCTGCATCCCTCTGCAATATATCTCGCTATTTTTGACTTTTCTGAGCCTGTCAAGTCCTTCTTTTGACCCATTTTGCCAAAGGAAAGGAAGTTGCCTAATAATTATGCACACCTGATATAGGGTGTTGATGTCATTAGACCACACCCATCTCATTACAGAGATGCACATCACCTAATATGCTTAATTGGTAGTAGGCTTTCCAGCCTATACAGCTTGGAGTAAGACAACATGCATAATGAGGATGATGTGGTCAAAATACTCATTTGCCTAATAATTCTGCACTCCCTGTAGTGACTGAGACACTATGCTGTCAAAGAGCACCGTCTTTCGGATGAGACGTTAAACCGAGGTCCCGACTCTCTGTTGTCGTTAAAAATCATAGGATGTCCTTCGATAAACAGTAGGGGTGTAACCCCGGCATCCTGGCCAAATTTGCCCATTGGCCCCTGTCCATTATGGCCTCCTAATGATCCCCATATAATGATTGGCTTAATCACTCTGTCTCCTCTCCACCAATCAGCTGGTGTATAGTGAGCGTTCTGGCGCAATATGGCTGCCGTCGCATCATCCAGGTTGGTGCTGCACATTGGTGGTGGTTGAGGGGATTCCCCCATCTATGTAAAGCGCTTTGAGTGCCTAGAATAGCGCTATATAGATGTAACAAATTATTATAATGGTAAAATATCCTTTTAGGCAATATTTTGACTATTTGTGTGTCACAAATCTGTTAATATGAGAGCTGTAAGACATTTGAATACATTTAATACCTCTATGATTTAAGCCTAATTTGTAAAATGGCTAATGGCACTTTAACTCCCAGTAGTCGGCTATCGCACAGGCTATCGTATAGGCTCGCGTTTTTTCTTATCAGTGCCAAAGAGACTCAAATAACTCAGTTTTATAAATCAGGCAAGTGTTATACATCATTATAATCTGTTAAGATTCTATTATTTTTTGAGTAAAGTCACAATAAAAACAAATTGTTGTGCTTCTTGCAAAATTAAGAAAACAAACATGATACTCAATCTGCAGCCTCTCTGTCAAAGACGTCTATCTAGACGACAAATATTCTGCGTTTATGTAATCTGTTTGGAAAGGGTGTCTCATTATAGTCTCATTATCCGCTAATGCGCCACGCCCACAGAGCCCGCATTCTTTTGAGATTCAAATCTGATGCGCTCAATGCGAGAGCACAGTGATGCCCACATCCACTCAACATGAACACATCAACATCGGCTTTACATCGGTTTGAGATGCGCAGAGGTATGATCGTAGAATAATTTACCTCAGAAAAAGCTGTTTATTGCTAGAGCAATGATGATTGTGAGGTAAGTTTAGTGTCTGTGAATATTAAATGCAAAAAGACAGTTTAAATATAAATCCTGCTGCAACACAAAACACAAAACTATAAAAATTAATGTATATGAATCAATTCTTTTGACACAAATTCAGTTAAAAAACTGATTGTGATTCATGTCATCACATAGAATTGTTCAAGACGTCTGTTACATGTTTTTAAATGTTTTAGCAAACAATTATTTGCCAATAATTTTATATATATATATATATATATATATTAAAATAATTTAAAATTATTATTTTAAAATAATTGAATTAAAACAATTCCTCCCTTCTTAAACAAAAGTTAGCAGTATTGGCCAACCTTACTGCTTATATGTGCAACTGTTTTTAATATTCTGGATAATATTATATATAGTCTGTTTGTCTGTATATATCTGTTCATTAGAGACATGCATTTGCAAATTTTCTTGCTGAACTCGCACTAGCTAGCTGTGCATAGAGAAGCAAAATGAACTGTATTAAAACTGTGTGTGCGTGTGCGTGCATTCAGTTTTTGGGACTGGGAGAAAGGTGAGAGATTGGATTATTTCTACAATGGGAATCCACGCTACACACGCATCACATCCATGGAGTACCTGAATGGACATGACTGCTCTCTCCTCCTCACTGCTACTGGTCAGTTCACCCATCAATCATGTTGACGCAGACTTTGAATGGTTCTCATCTTTGTCATTTTCTGTGCTGACATTTACCATTCCACTTTTTTTGCAGATGACGGAGCATTGCGAATTTGGAAGAACTTTGCTGACCAGAGGAATCCAGAGATGGTCACAGCATGGCAGGGGCTGTCCGACATGCTGCCCACTACACGAGGTTTGCTTTATCCCTCTTCTCCTGTTGTCTGATTTTCTTTTCCCCATCTACCTCCCACTTGGCCAGTTTTTGGAAAAATCTGTCAGAATTTCCAGTCTTCCTACATGAGGCAGGACCGTAGAGATGCCCATGGGTGCTCTGGTATGAAAGCTATGAATGTTAGTTATTGTATTGCTTTGTTTTGTTGGTTTATTTTACATTTCCTCAGTTTGCTGTTATGTAAGACATACAATTGGAAGTTAGGTCTGTTTCACAATTGTTTGTGCTAGACAACATTTAAATTACTTCTAACCTTTATGTTAATTTATGTTAATTTATATTATCTCTATTCTCTTATTCTTTTCTATATGTGACAATCTTCAAAAAAAGCTTTTTGGGAAAAAAAAAACTTTTGCAAAATTGACCACTGACAAATATTTGTTCTGTCTTTTGAAGAAGTTCAGACTCCCATATCAGCTTACAAAACTGGCAAAACTAAACAAATAATATTATAGTCCCAGTGTCTTCTTATTATTCCCGACAAGCCCCATAGACATTGGAGCTCACCTGCTTTGTCTTTTGTATCTAGATAATTTTGTCTCAAACTGCTTATTTTCTGTAGGAGTTAGAGAAATTAAATTGCACATTGAAGTGAGAGTGTGTGTGCAGTCAGCTTTAACTTTGAGACACATTTTTTTTAGGAATACTTCACCTCATTTACAAAGCATTCTGTTTAAAACATTATTTTTGTGTTCTTTATTTCTGTAGAACACAAACAACAGAACCTTATGACTGCTGTTTTGTATTTTTTTTTTTTTTTTAAGATTTTAAAGGGTTAGTTCTCCCAAAAATGAAATTGATGTCATTAATGACTCACCCTAATGTCGTTCCACACCCGTAAGACCTCCGTTCATCTTTAGAACACAGTTTAAGATATTTTATATTTTAGTTCCATGCAGTCTATGCACACTTTACTGTCCATGTCCAGAAAGCTAATAAAAACATCATTAAAGTCTATATGTCTATATGTGACATCAGTTGGTTGATTAGAATCTCTTGAAGCATCAAAAATAAATTTTTGTCCCAAAATAACAAAAACTACGACTTTATTCAGCATTAGTCTTCTCTTCCACATTTGTTTTCAAACCTCAAATAAAGATTCAAACAGCAATGAATCAGTGAATCGATCAATGATTCGGATCGCCAATGTCATGTGATTTCAGAAGGTTGGAAGTTTGACACGTGATCCAAACTGCTGAAATCACGTGACATTGGCAATCCGAATCATTGATCGATTCACTGATTCATGGCTGTTTGAGTCTTTATTTGATTTCCCCTTCCAAAGGGTCAAATTTGGTACTGTTACTATAACAAATAAAATTTGGCTGTTTGAAATGGAATACTAATGTACTATTCATGCCACTTCTAGAGTATGCTGTCTCCGTGTATAACTGCACAATTTGCACATTTCATTTAAATGTAAAATTACTTCATCCCATTCTTTATTTAAGTCATTATGTGATTGGACTAACAAAAGACATATTTGTATTAAAATTCCACAAACTAAGCTTTTACATATTCGGTACCGTTTCACTTACCATTTCAGGCATATGCAGCCCAGTAAACAGTGTTCCATAGCAAACACAGGATTGGCAGAATGCAAGATTTTCAGTGAAAGATTTAAAATCCGATTTTTCCCGTTGCGTCTGTCGTTACTAGCAACCATGCAGCTTTACAGGGGATATAGCTTATCTAAATGAGATGTAAATGAGCCCTATTGTCACTCCCAGCAGGTGAGACCAGGTGAGAACTGCAAATCTTCAGAGGCTGTTTTCTCTCGTTTACACTTTTCTAAAGGCCTACATTCAGATGGCCACAACTTCTCCAAATATTATCAGATTTCCATGTGTTACACGTTGTTGGAAAGCATGGAGACTACACTTTCAGAATCTGTGAATAACTCAAAATGCCCCAGAACCGACTTGTGTCCCTACTTTCCGTGACTGGTCACATATATGTGACGGTGGTGATCTTGATGGTAATAAATCAGCAGGAAATCAAGTGGATGGTCACTCAAAGCTTTTTTAATTGGATTGGCCTGGGGACAATACACGGCCAAAAAGGTAAATCAAATCCGGGGTAAATCATTAACACCATCACCACTTACAGTTTATGTTTTATTGAACTAAATACATTGCAATCGGCTGAAACGAATATGCAGGTTACTTTTCTGAACAAGCACGTTCCCGAGCCCGTTTTTCTCACACTTGTTCACATTAATCGCGGCACACTTCGGTGCACACACACAAAAATACAGGCAGTTCAATAGATAGCACACAGCTCTTAAAGGGGCCACACTATATTCCTACTCGTTACAAACTCCTCCAGGTATGGTGTGGTACTGGTGCGTTTTTCATACAAACTGTGCCCTGTTCTGAACTAAACTACCAGTATAAAAACTCCCTTTATTTATATTCTTAAAATGAGAGAAATCACTGCTTATTCTGAATTTTTAAGCTTATGCTTAAGAGACATGAACAAGTTCTTTGAAAAACATCCATGATCTTTGATGTCTATTCTGCATACTCTGTTGAGTATGGTTTCACTAATAATTAACGTACTTTTTTAGCATAAAGCATGCATATTTGTCCATACACTTTGATTAGAGTATTAAAAACTTGAAACATATTAAAAATACATTTACAACTCATTAAAATGTGTCATTATGTTGCTTGATGACAATCATGTGATTAATCATTATTTTTTATTTATATATATATATATATATATATATATATATATATATATATATATATATATATATATATATATATATATATTTGTATATTTATTTATTTATATATATATATAAATATTTTTTATATATAGACATACAACATAGCAGTTCATTATATAAGGTCTTTATACACCACTAAAAACATAGTTATGTATATTATATTGCATTTCTGTCAATAAATCCTAATATGGATGACTATAGACGGCAGATAAATGGCTATCCACCTGCAACTTAAATAAACCACGGCCTTAATTATGCAGAAATTTAAGGCTTTATATAATGTAAACAAATGAGTTGTACAAAAATTCACCCCCTCACAGTTGTCATGAAGGGCAAAGTTACCCATATAGACCAAAATCACAATTTGTACCAGATTTTGACAAAGATCTCCCTGTGTTTCTGGTCAGTAGTTTTATAGCATATTCTTTTACTCTTTGCCGTCTATTTTTTTTTCTCTCACTTCTCAAGCTGTGGATGTTTATTTCCCTTCTTAAATTAATCTAGAGTATAACCAAAAAGTAATAATAATAATAAATCAATTAATGATTTTTTCACAATAAAAACCTTAATGTCATTCAGACTGAATGTCAGGAGAAAATCTCAGTCACATACAACAACTCCTGCACATCTGCACTTATTTAAGATGGATGAGCAAAGTTTTGACTCTGGGAACAGAAATCAGCCTTGCTATTCGGCTCCCAGTGAGAAAACCTGATTTACTTGGCAGATGTCATTGGGAAACCACAGCCTTGTTCTCCCTCCCTTTGCTGCACTGTGTATGTGTGTGAGTTTAGAGAAGGCATGAGGTGAATTAAATTCAGCTGGAGTATGAGTGGTCTCTCTCTCTCTCTCTCTCTCTCTCTCTCTCTCTCTCTCTCTCTCTCTCTCTCTCTCTCTCTCTCTCTCTCTCTCTCTCTCTCTCTCTCTTTCTCTCTCTCTCTTTCTCTCTCTCACACACTCTTACTCTCTCTCACACTCTCTCTTCAACAATAGAAATGTGTATGTGACTGTCTGTTTTAATGTGTGTATGTGTAAGGCTCAGTCCCACATGCCGCCTTAAACCCTTGCCTGATGGTCACAAAGGAGGCATTCCCAAGTAATGAAGTGTAAAATGAAAGACAGATCCACCCTACTGTCATGTGGATTTGACTTTTTAAAAAGACAAGTGTGTGTGAAGTGCACCATTTGGGACAGGGCCACAGATCGCATCCTGGTGTGTGTTTGCTAACACTGGTGTCTTCTGGCTGATATACTGACCGCCCCTCCTGATCTCCTTCCTGTGTTCTTCCTCTCTCTTCTTCTTCTCTTCTCGCAGGTTTGGCCCGACGGGTCTCAATCTATCTTGACAGGAGTAAGCAGGGAGGTGAGTGCTTTTCTCTCTCCTTATCCTTCACCTCTGTTTGGTGTTTGCATATGTGAGACTCAGCCACTAATGTTTTCCTATTCCCAGTTATAGCCTAACATTTTTCTCTACATCCATCCAATTTGCTCTTTTTATTCTTTCCTCAATTCTGATTGGTGGAAGTCAAATCTGTCAATTCAATTTAATTTAATTTAATTTAATTTATTAAATATATTTATTTTATTTTATTTAAAATGAATAAATCCAGTCAGATTCAATTGTGGGGGATTCGTGTGTGCGTGTGTGTGTGTGCGCAGAGCTCATTTAGTAGAGGAACTCATTTGGATTAGCAAACTCAATGGGATGTGGAATTCATAACAATGTACAAATTATGGCAACTATTATTATAACACACATATAAAGAATACAGGTCATAAGGTCATACAATATTATGTAACCTTTGGATTTTATTTCCTGAGCAATATCACCATCAGCATAAGTGTGTATTAATCTTACCTGAATCAGACTGATTTGTGTGCATGTGTGTATTGTGCTACTGAATGAGAATATATGCATATTCATTTAGATAAAAATGGTAAATTGTGTGCTATGTACAAGCGTCTTTTTGCGTATTATATCAGTTGTTATTATCAGTTATATCTGTTTGAAAGTTCATATTACTTAATAAGGTGCACATTCATTCAGTGAGCAAAACACTGGAATTTTCCAACCAGTGAAGACAAACCAAAATCATGATGAATGTGCTTCATAAGTTTTTTTATTATTATTTGTTGATTCCTGCTGTGAAATTCTGCCTTGGCTTCTTCACTTGTAGTGTGAGGAATTTTTTTCTCTTCCCCAAGATTGGATTTTTGATAGACAGCAGAAGTTTTGAAAGTAGGGCAGCAGTGCTTCAGTTGCAGCATCACAGCGTGTCCTGATCCACATAATTTTTGGCTGTGTGTATAGGACACTTACTTTTGGCTGTGTGTTTAGGACACTCATAATGATGTTCTCTGCCCTAATGTTTTAACAGCATGAGAGAATCCCCTCTCACCCTTCAGAAGGTGCTGTCATTTGGAAGTTTTTTTTTTTTTTTTGTCAGTTTAACCTAGAGATATAAATAGGCTATAAACTGACCAGTGCTGTCAAATTTTAAGACCCAACCTAAACCTCTCCTTCTCAGTCTATTTCCTAATAGAGTGAGTAGACCCAAACATTCTCAAGGATGTGTGCGCATGTATGTGTGTGCATGTGTAAGGCCATAGTTATTCACCTATAGGCTGCTATAGGTAAATAACTGGAATAAAATTATTTGTGCTACAAACCATTGTGTTTATGAATTCAATACTATATTTTAAATGGGATAAGTAACAGTTTGCAATACCAAGTAGCATAATATTTTTTGTACAACTAAAATAAATGAAAGCGAATGAGAGCGGAAGCCTTGACACAATCAAGTTACAATGACCACAAGCTTACTTTAGGAATAAGGTGAATAGACATGGAAATTAATCAACATTGAATTTACTTACTTCACCCCTAGGGGGGGTGAAACACTCAGTTTCAGTCAATTTCATGTCAATCTTGAGTACCTATAGAGTAGTATTGCATCCTTCATATCTCCGAAAAGTCTTTAGTTTTATTATATTTGTAAAAGAAATATGGGCTGTACCGAGTCTTTCCGGAAAAAACCGAGCGCCTGGAGGCGTATCGTGTGGGCGGAGCTAAAGAATGACGATCGTGAACAAAGCGGTGACGTCATCAAGCGTGGAGAAACCCATGGCTATCTCAGCTAATAGATATGATCCAGAATCTAATTCGGAGGCTGAAATAGAAACTGCAACAGCAGGACGTCCGTCTCTGGTATGTACTGTATTTAGTGACTGTCAACATTTGTGTGTCTTTACTCTCAGTTTATGAGGACATGATTCGGTTTATGGACTATTGTATGCGACTAAACCTTAGCAGTAGCAAGCAAAACGATTTTACACGTCAGACTAGTGTAACGTTATACAGAGAACAACAATGGAGTAACCGTTAGCGCATTTGAATGACGACGCACGCGATCGTGGCGTTTACTGATGTTTACATACACGACGATAAGCAACAGCACAGACATTTGAAGCAGTTTTACTCACCGGCTGCTTCCAAAGCAGGACCGAACCTTTATCGCTGGGACGGCTCCATCAAAAACATCTTGGAGTGTGGAGATCCACTTTGCGATGCGACTGAAGCATTTCTGCGTTCAAATCGGTTCAAATGCAGCGCTGCCTTCCCGGAATGCTGTGCTGAAGCGTTGAAGTCGCTTGATGTCAAAGTGGAGGAATGAAGTGGAGTGTGGCGCGGACTATAACTGACATAAGTGTTCACGGACGACTGGATCTGCAGCTGAGAGAGTGTTTACGGCTGTGCATTTCCTCTGTTGCTCTAGTCACGCGCGCACCCTACCGGGAGAAGAGCCCGTACGGCCCGTACAAGGACCTTCTGGTCTATTAACGTCAAGTCGACCCATACTCGAAAAAAACTCTCCGAAACTTGTGAGAAACCGGAAGGAGTATTTTTAACACAGAAATACTCCATCAAACGTCCAACATTAGTTTTTGAAACTTTGTCTATGTTTAGGATGGGAATCCAAGTCTTTAACAGTGTAAAAAGCTCAGTATGCATGAAACAGCACCCCCCCCCCCCCTTTAAGCTAGACAATGACACTGTTTTCATCTAGAGCTGCTGTACAGCTAAAGCATAAAACTATTTTCCTGTTTTCACTGTAAAGCTGATTTGAAACAATCTATATTGTAAAAAGTGCTATATAAATAATGATGACTTGACACAAGCCGGTTTGGCTAGTCCAGAGAAAAAAATCTACTTGGGCTACTGGGTATCATACATATTTTTCTACTATTTGATATTTCTTTTAAACTATTTAGTCCTTGAATGAATGAAATAAGCACAGCACAATCACAAATCAGTGTTGCAATCTCTGGACGAAATTTTCAGAAACAAGCTCTCTGTCATAGTAATATCAAGTAAGATACTGAATCATACACATTTCCTACAAGCTTCTTGATATGTCTATTTAGATATTTTATATTTTGTTTTATATTTAAATATTTTCATTCTTGAATGATATGGCAGGCTGCATAATATTTCTCCTTCTCTTGTAGATGACAAGCATTTAATTTATTCTTTATAATTTGTTCAGATTTGCATTTGTATGCATAGTAAAAGTTGTTTTAGCAATGTTACACTACTAAATATTTTCGTTCTACTTCTATGTTCACTTATCAGCTATTTTATATAGAGTTCGACAACTCTTATTTGAGGTTGCGGATCATTGTCCTGACATAACTCGTACACAAAGTGGAAAATAGATATTTATAAGAGATAATGTTTTTTTTGTTTTTGTTTTTAATTGAACATTTAGTATTATTGTTTTAATTAGAAGATAATTATAGCCAGGACTCTCTGGCTGCCCGAAGCACAACCACACTACATATTTCCTGTCTAATGCTATCGGCTCCAACATTTAGAAGATATTTTAGTAAATGTTATAATTGTAATAAAAACAATTTAAACTAATACAAATACTGGTTCTGCTGCACAGCCCTAATTCAGACAAAATAAGCATATATCTTAGAATGTTTAGATATTTTACTGGAAACTGAACCTATACTTATTTAGCAATGTAACAGTTCTCTGACATCAGTGCCTCACACATAACATTTACAAAATAAAAACACATAAATCATACCGTTTCCTTCAATTATGCATTTGCATAATGCTTGGAAGACTGCGAAAGGTGTTATAAATTAGACTTCTGTCTGTCTGTACACGAAAAAGCACATCTGCATGCGGTACGGCAGCAGTTGTACAGTACTGTCAGGTGTGCATCATTTATCATTATTCTCTTGAAAATATTTTCTGTCCATCTAATTAGAATATATCATGTGCCAAACAATTAGCCATATGTACGTTACTTCCTGATTTTCGATAAGCCAGCTTGGGCATTTCCGGTTAGCTGTCATTCTAAACTCGCTCTACATGGACACAGAACCATCAATGGTTGTCTTTTTAAAGGGATAGTTCACCCAAAAATGAAAATTCTGCCATTAATTACTCGCCCTCATGTTGTTCTAAACCCATTCATCTTCGGAACACATATTAAGATATTTTTTGATGAAATCCGAGAGCTCTCTGACCCCTCAATAGACAGCCATTTTTATTAACACTTTCAAGGCTCAGAAAGGTAGGAGAGACATCGATAAAATAGTCCATGTAATAGTCCTGCGTCATCATCACACGTGTGCATCGTGGTGCTCATGTGAACAGCATCGGGTGCCATAGAACTTGAAAACTCTGCACTGCTTACTATATTCTGATTATAAACTAAGTATTACACTATTGATGCTGTTAAAGCTACCTGGGACATTGACAATACAGAAACATCAACAAGTAACATTTCACTGGAAGTTTTCTAGCTGGCTTTTATCATTGCAGAAGTTCTTAAAGGGTTAGATAACCCAAAAATGAAAATTATGTCATTAATGTCTCACCCTAATGTCGTTCCACACCCGTAAGACCTCTGTTCCTCTTGGGAACACAGACATTTTATACAGTGAGGAAAATAAGTATTTGAACACCCTGCTATTTTGCAAGTTCTACTACTTAGAAATCATGAAGGTGTCTGAAATTGTCATCGTAGGTGCATGTCCACTGTGAGAGACATAATCTAAAAAAAAATCCAGAAATCACAATATATATATATATATATATATATATATATATATATATATATATATATATATATATATATATATATATATATATATATATAATGTTTTAACTATTTATTTGTACGATACAGCTGAAAATAAGTATTTGAAAACCTATCTATCAGCTAGTATTCTGACCCTCAAAGACCTGTTAGTCTGCCTTTAAACCACCTCCACTCCATTTATTATCCTTAATTAGATGCACATGTTTGAGATCATTAGCTGCATAAAGACACCTGTCCACCCCATACAATCAGTAAGAATCCAACTTATGGGTGCATACTGTGCACCAACACACTGTGCGATTTTTCAAAATCCTTTGCGAATGTCCCTTGTCAGACTGTACGAACATGATCCCCGTGTCACACTGTAAGATCTCAGTTGTCATTAATGTCAGACTGCACGATAGTTTAGGCGCGCTAAAAACGGACGCGCGCAAGAAATCTCACCCGGAGCTTTATATCATCAATGAATGACGCGTTCAGTGACAGTGAGCTGCATTACACGCGGGACTGAATACTGGCTACAAATACATTTCTAGCTCTCGTTTTGGTCATAGTTTGTCTTGAAAAACCGAGATATTTGACTGTTGTCGTAGGAGAAGTCACACTGCAGGATTCTGTGCCAAATCTTCTGACACTGCCAGAATTTCGTCTGAGGTAAAATTTGATCGCAGAGCTCATTAATCGGCTGCCGGTGAACATGTCAAACTAACGACCAAAGACGTCAGATTTTAGCCTAGGATCTGAGGAATCTTTTAGGATTTCCTAAATTTGTCCCAGACGGCCAAATCGTGGCCAAAATCGCACAGTGTGCACCCGGCTTAACATGGCCACGACCAAAGAGCTGTCCAAAGACACGAGACAAAATTGTACACCTCCACAAGGCTGGAAAGGGCTACGGGGAAATTGCCAAGCAGCTTGGTGAAAAAAGGTCCACTGTTGGAGCAATCCTTGGAAAATGGAAGAAGCTAAACATGACTGTCAATCTCCCTCGGACTGGAGCTCCATGCAAGATCTCACCTCGTGGGGTCTCAATGATTCTAAAAAAAGGTGAGAAATCAGCCCACAACTACAAGGGAGGAGCTGGTCAATGACCTGAAAAGAGCTGGGACCATCGTTTCCAAGGTTACTGTTGGTAATACACTAAGACATCATGGTTTAAAATCATTCTTGGCACGGAAGGTTCCCCTGCTTAAACCAGCACATGTCCAGGCCCATCTTTGCCAATGACCGTTTGGATGATCTAGAGGAGTCATGGGAGAAAGTCATGTGGTCAGGTGAGACCAAAATCGAACCTTTTGGTCATAATTCCACTAAACGTGTTTGGAAAAAGAAGAATGATGAGTACCATCCCAAGAACACCATCTCTACTGTGAAGCATGGGGGTGGTAGCATCATGCTTTGGGGGTGTTTTTCTGCACATGTTACAGGGTGACTCCACTGTATTAAGGAGAGGATGACAATTATAATTGTTTTATTATTGTTGTTGTTTTGTTTTTTATGTTTTTTTCATCAGTATATCAACATTTTAACATGAAAGTGGTCACAGTCATTTGTAACTTGAATGTATGAAGCTTCCAGTGTTGATCTGCTTCCATTTATATTTAGCTGTACAAAACAGCTTATGCTGCTTGATATTGCAAACTGGTATTTCTTATCATATAATTTTTATGTATTGTCGTAATTATAAAAACACTTGTTTGAAGTGCAAATGATTTTACTATTTACTGCACTTTATTATTCTTCTATTTTTTATAGCGGTTAATGAATTGGAAATCTCACACACTCACAGAAAATAGATTACTTCTGCATTCCAAAATTAGTTGGATAAGAGGTTAGAGTTTCAGTCAAGTAGTCAGTGTTGTATGACACGATTAATGAAAGTGTTGAGGAAAAATATGATGCATTCACCCATATTTTTATGAAAAAGCAACCAAAAGGTGAGCGGGTGATTTATCTTTTACTGAAATGAACAGACGTGTCAGGAGAGCACAGAGAATCATATATTTGAGTGTGAACTTGTGAAACCTTCTCTACTCTCTCTTGAAGGTGCAGGTATGGTGGTGGACTGGGAGCAGGAAACTGGCCTCTTGATGACGTCAGGTGATGTTCGAGTTATACGGATCTGGGACATAGAAAGAGAAATGAAAGTGCAGGTACTACACACACGCACACACACGCTCACCCACGCACATCTTAAACACATCCATCCCAGGCAAGCTTTGTAGCTCCTTCATTTCAATGGAAATAAAAAATATAGGTGTGTACCTATGAAATCCATAAATAAAAAAGAAGAAAGCTAAAATATTAAATATAATGGGTGTATTTTGACTGAGCAATCTGGTATTTTGTAGAGGTGGTCAAAATAAAAAATTTCACCTGAGATTTGGAGCCAAATTACTATGGGGGTAAAATTGTTACGTTATTCCAGTAGATTGTTATCCCCAAATAAATGTAAAGATATTAACAAAAAATAATTAAATTCACAAATATAGAATGAGATACACAAATATATGCAGGAGTTTCACAAAAAAAAATATTATATTTTTAAAAAATGAATAAATACAATGATATTTGTGAATTAAAAAAATATCCACACATATGTTTTTATGTCACAAATGTTTTTATGTCACAAACAGAACTCTGCCTTGCATTAATTTGTTAAATTAATTTGGCTTCCTCTGCATTGGTGGATCTCTTTCTAGCACTCTTTCTAGTAAATCGTAGCACAGCACATGGATTTTGAAACATTTCATGTCTAGACTCACACAAATCCACAAATAGGTAGACTCCACCCACCGTCTACTTAAGCCAATTAGATAACGGCCATATTGTCCTGACCAATCGTAGCACATTCTCGCTCCAACCAATCACATTTTGGCCAGAGCAAAACATTACGACACTTCCATAGACTTTCATAGGAACTGAGGAATGTGGAACGAACAATAGTTTCAAAACAAAACAAAAAAATTGTTTTTGCATTGAACCCTATTCATAGCATTGAACCCTATTCATTTCAGTGTAGGCTATCTCAAGCACACTCGCTGGCAAATTGATGAAATTCCTGCATTTTTATTTTATTTTATGGCTTTATTTGACCTCTTGAATATTGATAGATGTATTTTATAAAGCATGTTAGAGTTAATGTTACATTAAATTGTTAGACTGTAACTTAAGTCAGATAAAGTACCCAGCACTGTATCAGCTACTATATACAGATGTTATCTGTAATTTCAACAGTTTTTAGATTCTTAAGATAGAAGTTAGAGATCTTTCTGTCAAATACGTTTCTATGATGCATTTGCCATTTGCCATTCAAGGAATAGCGTATCTAGTGCCTGAATATAAAGAGTTGAATCAATTGGTTGCCCTGTTTGTTTGTTTTTTAACTTCTTTCTTGGGTTAAATTCCATGTTTGCTAGCATCATTCATTTATATTCACCTGTTGAGTATGCTTTGAGTATCAAAATAACATTAGGACATTAACGTAAAAAAGGAAGGAAAAAAATGACCACTATAGTCTGATGATGTCGGAAGAGGAACACTTATTGGCTCATTAGCCATTTTTTTCTATTCTTTTGAATTATTTTTTATAGATTATCAAATCACTATTATAACATTAAAATATCTATTTTTGTTACTTTATTTGTACTGAAGTGTTAAGTATATAGGCTAATTAAAGGGAACATTACAAAGTCTAATGAAAAACAAAAACAACTGATTAAACTTCACAATAAATCTTTGTTTAAACCATGTCTGTGCTTTGTTTATTATGAGAGGATTTGTAGATAATGGGAAGATTTGTGTAAACAGTAAACTTGTACTAAAATTAATTCAGCATTTTGAGACTGTATAAAACTTGTTTTGATCGATACTGAGAGGATTCTTATTGGCAAAAAATTAAAAACATATGATTGGTTATTTTTTTCAACAGAAGTGCACATGATTGTGTAAAATCATGTTGTACTCTTGTGACCCAAATAAAATAACCAGATCACTCAAGAAAAAGATTAACGTTGTCTCTTCTTTATCTCTCCCCAGGATTAAATGCTAATGTAAAGCCTAGTCAAAGTCAATATGCATACTGTGTTTTTACACAGTTTAATTTACAAAACATAATTTTCGCTTGAATTCTGCAATCTCTCGAGATGCATACATGTTAGAGTCTGACAATTAGCTGAACATATACTAGTTTAATTAGTGACACTTAGCCTACATTTCAAAATCTTTATTTGAATATGACAACATTTTTATTTTAAACATTTTATTTGAATATAGCAACATGAAACCTCGTTCAAAATTTTTTTTCTATAATTTAATCACGAACAGACTCCTATCAGCCAATCACTGTGGTCATATTTAGTATGTGTGATGACGTTATCCATAGCAAAGAGGTCCTTAGTAAAAGTTGCTCTCAGCAGCTTTGTGAATAGACTAAGAGAAAACTAAGAATTTTTACTGCCATTTAAGAGAACTCTTAGTGGTAAGATAAAAGGTTTCGTGAATATGCCCCCTCAGCACAATATGGCCGTTTTCCGATTGGGATAAGTAGACGGTGGGTGGAGTCTACCTATTTGTGGATTTGTGTGAGTCTAGACACTAGAAATTTTTCAAAATCCACACACTCCGCTGCAATTTTCAAATGTGCAGAGGAAGCCATCAACAAATGCACAGGAAGCAATTCACAAATAAATACAAAGCAGAGTTCTGTTTGTGACATAAAAACGTATGTGTGGATTTTTTTTTTATTCACAAATGTCATTGTATTTATTTGTGAATCTAATTAATTTTTGTGCAACTTCTGCATACATTTGTGGATCTCATTCTATTTATTTGTATTTTATTTATTTAATTTTTGTGAATCTCTTTAAATGTATTTCTGGATAACAATCTTTTTGGAATAACTCAAAAATTCTACTCCCAATTCTACCCCCATAAATTACAGGGGGGTAAAATGAATGTAAAAAGATGGCAGCATCTTTATTTGATTTTTACACAGAGATTTCTAGATCTATTAGTTAAATCTGTTTACTTTTGCAATCTCTGTTCCATTATATACCAACAGAAAAATGGAAACAAGCACATCTTGTGTTTTTTGCCCCAAGTTTGCATGCCTGAACTCGAGAAGCATTAAAGATATCTTAATATCCTTTTAGATTCTGGTTCTTAGCAAACATTTATTTTGGTATCTTCATTCTAAAGGCTACATATGGTACAATGCCAGAGATATGGAGATATTAATGGCTCAATAAGTAAATTGATCAATTGTACACATTTTCTTTTCAGTAGCCAAAAATCAAATGTGGGTTTGGATACACTTTGCTATATACACAAATCCGGCGAAACACGGAAGTAAAGCATCGCCGCCATTACTGCGTGCCTTGCTGCTAAGGACTTAGAGCAGTGCGTACACGAAAACACTTCTCAAATGAGGTTAATAGCTTAACAATGACTGATTCTCCCCTCATGTCATGTTATAATAGCCTACCTTTTTTTCCCTTATAAATTATTTTTATTTTTGTTACGAATGCATACTATTATTATTTTCCCCCCTGTTTGTATTCAGGATATTAAGAGCTGCTCCCTCAGGCTATATCTTTTCTGTATCCTATTTCGAATTCGAAGAAGTTGATTTTATGCAGCGATATTTGTTTGTAAATCTTGATACTTTCAATAATAATACAATTAATTGATTAATATATAAATAAATAGCAGCGCGCGGCAGTAACGTTAATGCACGGCGCGCTGTGATGAACGTAAAGAAAACCACTTAAAGACAGAGAATAATTAAAGCATACGTGTCCATTACAAACGGACCTAGTCACAATTAACGTTAGACATATATGAAATGATCAGTTACAAAAAATATGGCCTTATTAAATCAGCACGTAAACTTGCGTGACCTACCGATGTGCTCATGCATATGTTCACAAGCTGCAATAAATAGCCACGACCAGTTGTAGCAATAGAATACATCTTCCTACAGGTATAAGATTATTTTATTAATCATCTGGCATGCGATGAGCGTCAGAACCTAAACTACAGGGCATGAGTTCGGGATGGATTGGCCAGATACTGCATCCTACATCACAGATTAGCCGCTGCGTATGAATCACAGTGTCGTGAGGTTTTCAGGCAGTGGACTCGTACCATAATATGTCAGTAACAATAGAGAAAACTACGAAGTTACATTTGTGTAATTGTGACTTAAAGTCCCTTTGTAACAGGCACGTATGTTTTATTTATTTTCTGTTATCATTTACAGCGCGTCGTGCATTACTGCCGCGCGCTGCTCTAAGTGCAGCATAAGTCCTCATAACTGTTCGTTATTTCATGTTCTCAAAACGTGTTTGTGTAAAACAATTCCATGATCACGGAAAGCAGGGCTCTAATATTAGCAACACAGCTCACAATGACATTGTTCAGTTTTATTGCTGTCTTATACATTACATTTGGCAGACGCATTTATACATTAATACATCCTGTTGTCAATAAATTACCTTTCTGTAAGTTTTGGCCAATGCCTGACATCATCTACCCAATGTTCCCTTTCACCAGACATTTTATTTAATGTGCAGGATCCGCTTTCATTGAAATGTCATTAGAGGACACCGGCAAGTGTCACACCGTCACGCACTTCGCAGGCACGCAGTAATGGCGGCAGGCAAGATGGCGGCGCCCATAAAGTTCGCGGCGGATTTGTGTATATGTTTTTCTTTTAAAGAGTCATATCTGAACAACAAATAATGTTAAAAATAGAATAGGTTCAGTCCTGGAAATATTGGACTTTCAATGTGGTAACATGTAGTTATGATACTGTGTATTGAACTATTGGTAGCTTCAGAAGCTTTTAAAATGAACAAAAATCCCTTATTTTAAATATCCTTTAAACAAATTAAATACACTTTTGAGAGCAAGTTGTTGTGCCTCAACGTATTCAGTGAAGTTTTGGTACTCAGAGAGGTATGTTCTATACAGTTTATAGAGGGAAATGAGGTACGCTTTTAGTTTTAACATTATTTATTCTTCACATATTTATTCTTTACAGATACTTTAAATGCAATAAGTATCAGTTGTGTACAAAGTGGTGAAAATGGATAAAATACAACAAATTGCACATGGAGATCCCCATAGCTAGCCTAGAAATCTAGGCTAGCTATGCACCCTAGCGGCAGCAAATCTAATCTGCCCGCAAGTGTCGTCCAGCAACTCTCAATACACTTCTGAGCTGTGAACGCCAAACTCTGGTCGGGCCAATCACATCGTGTATAGAGTCGGTGGGCGGGGCTTAACATAATGACGGCCGATTTGCTGCGTCTTGTAAACACAGAAACTGGTGAATGGCGGTCTTTCGAATTAGCTTTGACTGCGACTCTGGAAGACTTGGAGTTAAGCTTTTCTCTGAGAAAAGAACAAAGAACGGCACTGAAGTCATTCTTAAGAAGGGAAGATGTGTTCTGAGTTTTGCCGACCGGACACAGCGAACGTTTAATCTTTCAACTAGCTCTGGTTGGTTGTAGCTCTATCCAGTTGCGTGCACGCCGTGCAGAGGGAGTTTGAAAGACAACCGTTTATCTCGCCCCTTGGATTGATCCCTGTCAATGCTGAGTTTCCAGACCAAACATCTGGATGTGGTTTTGGCTCGTCATGCTACCCCATAGCACTGATGCACTGAGATCCCCATATCTATGTGAATGAACTATAGAGCCTTAAAAATGATAAGAAAGTTAATTAAGAACTGTAATCTTAAATCATATGAAAAGATCTGTAATACTTTAAAGTTACAGGCATGCGAACTTTTAAAAAACAGTATTTATGGAACTCAGATATTTATGCATTTGTGTTGATAGAAAATAAAAAAGTAAACATATCTAGTTTTGACATTATTTGTTGAAAAAATTATCAGTTGTATGCAAAGTTACTCACGTTTGATTTTTGACCACTAAATGTTGTACCATTTACCAATTTACTCACAGAGCTGCATTAAGATCTCCATATATCTCAGATTGAACCATATAGAACCTTTCAAATGAAGATACCAAAAGAAATCTTTGTTAAAAAAATAAAAAAAAATAAAAGGTTATTAAGATATCTTTAATACTTCTTGAGTTACATGCATGCGAACTTTGGGCAAAACAACACAAATTAAGCTTTTTTCCATTTTTGAACTGTCACCGTTGGCGTATAATGCAACACAGAATGCTAAAGTTAACAGATTGAAAATAAAATACTGATGCCGCCTTATTTCTAAAGTAATTTAGAAACCTGTAATTTGGCTTCAAATTGTCATTTTAACCCCCTCTACAAAATAGTGGATTACTCAGTCAGTATACACCGATGACATTTAATATGTTGGCTTTCAAAACAATTTTAAGATTTTTCTGACATCATCCTGGTTGCATGCTACTACAAGAACCACGGTCCACAAAAAGCTTACAATGCATTAATGAGATCTTATTGTTGAAAGGTATAGCTCAGGTGAGGGCTACAAAAAAAATCAAGGAATTGAATAATGGCAGGATCGCTGCACACCTTCATTAACTCATTCAACTTTTGTGCCTCTGTGTTGCAGGACATCCCAACTGGAGCAGACAGCTGTGTAACCAGCCTTTCATGTGATCCTCAGCGGTCACTTGTAGCTGCAGGTCTTGGAGATGGATCTGTTCGGGTGTACGACCGCAGAATGGGACCTAATGAATGGTGCGTCTCCTTTCACAGAGCTCTGATTTTAGAATCATTACCTCATCAAACAGCACACACCTCACCTGAGTTTTATTTCTGAACCACCTTGTAGAGACCTTTGTTAAAGGGTTATTTCACCCAAAAATGAAATTTATGCCATTAATGTCTCACCCTAATGTCGTTCCACACCCGTAAGACCTCTGTTCATCTTCAAACATAGTTTAAGATATTTATATTTAGTCCGAGAGCTTTTCTGTTCCTTTAATAAAAGTGTATGAGCACTTTCATTAAAGTTTTAATTTCATTAAAAATACCAAAATGTATTTTCGATGCTTCAAGAGATTCTAATTAACCAACTGATGTCACATATGGACTTCTTTGATGATGTTTTTATTACCTTTCTGGACATGGACAGTATAGTGCGCAAACAATTTCACTGAAGGTACAGAAAAGCTCTCGGACTAAATATGAATATCTTAAACTGTGTTCCGAAGATGAAAGGAGGTCTTACGGGTGTGGAACAGCATTAGAGTGAGTCATTAATGACATAAATTTCATCTTTGTGTGAACTAACACTTTAACAGTCATATCAGTTGAATCATAAAGGAATGAGCTATTGATAACCTTTGGGGGGAATCAAATCACAGAATCAACCCCAGAGATTGTTAAAAAGTCATATTAGTCAATTATAAATGTATTCATCTCTGATGTGCTGCCACAAATACTAATTCTTTGATAAAATGTCTTGAAATCTGAAATAATTTGTAACTGGCTAGATCAGAGAATGAATCAGCAGTCTGGTGGCTACAAGCATGTCACTCTTGTCCAGGACCACTGGGCTCGTTTTGTCTTGCATTTAGTCTTGTTTGGATTATAGTATCTGTAACATAACAATAACTCACAACTCCTTGTGTTCACAGACATCACCTGCAAATTCCATGAGAAAACAGTGTAATTAAGTCATAAAACACCCTATGAATATTTAAATAATGCTAATTTAACAGCTCCCTCTGGCACTAGCATTTCCAAACACTCAAGATTTCCCCTCTGCTAGTCACATCCGTCAAGCTCCCTTCCGTGCCTTATTATTTATTTTCTTTCATGCACCTTTAAAGACTCCACCTCTGTACCCCTCAGGCTGTCATTTTCCGTCACACTGTTGTTAAGTTTCTTTTCATTAATTTGCATGCAGCCTGGGAGCCACTATACTTTGAGCATAAATAGCTTAATGAAATCGAAGTAAATATGTATGCATCCTAAAAATCTGTCACTGAATCCATATGCAGACATCCTCGCCTTAAATAACATTGCTGGAGTTTTCATGGTCATGTTTTCAGTCTAGTTGAAGGGTGTTTCTTCTGGCTGCTTTTAAAATGGTCTATTATATAGATTTTTTTTCACCCTTTTTTCAAATTCACACTGTAATTCTTAAAATGTCAAAATCCAAAGTATTATGGTATTTTAAAGCTGTGATAATCTGTGATAATCTATACATTTTCAGTAATTATTGTATGAAAAATAATTGTATAAATGATTTATCATTTTATTTAAAAAAAATAAAAAAAAATAAACGACTATTACCAACACATTAGGATACATGGTGTGTAAAGAAACAAAGACAAACTAATATAATCATCTCTTGTGAACAATACATTTATTATGAAATATTCCCAATTATGCCTTCATTTAGATAAATTATCTAAAAAAGTATGCTGTCAAATCAGTTAATCAAGACTCATCACATCCAAAACAAAAGTTTGTGTATGTGTGTGTACTATGTATAATTACTATGTACTGTATATATAAACATATTCATTTATATATTTAAGAACAATGTGTGTGTGTGTGTGTGTGTGTGTGTATATATATATATATATATATATATATATATATATATATATATATATATATGTGTGTATGTATGTGTGTCTACTGTGTAATTATTATGTATATATAAATACACACACACTGTGTGTGTGTGTGTGTGTGTGTGTGTGTGTGTGTGTGTGTGTGTGTGTGTGTGTGTGTGTGTGTGTGTGTGTGTGTGTGTGTGTGTGAGTGTGTGTGTGTGTGTGTGTGTGTGTGTGTGTGTGTGTGTGTGTGTGTGTGTATATATATATATATTGAAATTTCACCAAATTTTCCTGTGATACTTGAATATAAACGGTTGGATGGTGTTAGTATTGTTTTTTTTCACAGGATTCTTTGATGAATAGAAAGTTTAAAAGAAAATCATTTATTTGAAATATTTGTTTGTAGCATTGTTGTTGTTGTTGTTGTTGTTGTTGTTTTTTTGTTTTTTTTGTTGTTGTTTTTTTAAGAAATTTCAAGGAAAAGCCCACCCAAAAAATTTAAATTCTGCCTTCATTTTAATTCCTCTCATGTCATTACAAACCTGTGTTTCTTTATTTCTACACCTGACTTAATTTCCTCTGATGAACACACACAAAAAAAAAGATGTTTGAACAATGTTTGAACAAAGTCGGTTCCCATTGTCTTAAATTTTATGGACAAAAATGCATACATGTGTTCAGTAGAAGAAAAAAATGCATACATATTTCAACAACATGAGAGTGAGTAAATGATGATAGAATTTACATTTTTTTCGGTGGACTATCCTTGCTGAATAAAATAAATCATTTATTTCACAAAAAAAATGTACTGACCCCAGACAAGTAATAGTGAATAGTTGTGTTCAAAAAATGCCCATAGTGTATAGTTGTGTTCAAAAAATGCCCATAGTGTAAGAAATCTCCTTTTAAAGAACTATTGATTTCTTCACTATGCTGTAACTACAGAATATGTTCTGTGTTCTGGTGCATTGTTAATCCTGCAGCTCCCTCTAGTGTTCAATGATGCTTTTTAATGTTTTATGGAATTATTGGCTTAATATTGTATACTATCCAAATATCTCTCTCTTTTTTTGTTTTGTTTTTTAAGTCGTGTGATGACGTATAGGGAACATGGTGCTTGGGTGGTGAAGACACACTTGCAGAAACAGCCCGAAGGACACATTATCAGTGTCAGGTAACTGCTTTTTTCTTTCACATAATTTATATCACTTCATCAAAGAACTTACTCTTTCATTGTAGTCAGCTTACATCTTGGTTCCCCTCTCTTGTAGTGTGAATGGAGATGTGCGGTTCTTTGACCCACGGATGCCAGAATCAGTTAACATCTTGCAGACAGTGAAAGGACTGACAGCTTTGGATATCCATCCACAGGCAAACCTGTTCGCTTGGTGAGAGATGCGCTTGCACCTTATATGTCATTCATACAATCAGTTCCTTTGTGTAAAATATAAAATATTGCTATTTGAAAAACAATTATGCTTGTAACATCACATTTGAGGTTCATTTAAAAGTCAGTTTATTTGAAGAAACTACACTGGTTGCACAGACATCCCCCCACTACATCAAATAGTCCTGTACATTTGGTTACAGGGCCTGAATAAAATGCAGAGTAATGCCATGACCATGATATCATTCAGTCCTAAAATGCTTGTTAAACATTTAATCCATTTTGTTCTCTCATTCTCTGACTTTCTCTCTCCAGTGGCTCTATGAATCAGTTTATAGCTGTGTATAACTCCAATGGGGATGTGATCAGCAACATTAAATACTATGATGGTTTTATGGGGCAGAGAATCGGAGCCATTAGCTGCCTGGCCTTCCACCCTTACTGGGTAAGACACAACTTTATTTCTAATAGCTGCAGTGTTGGTAAAGCTACTTTGAATTGTCAAGTTTTAAATTATGCATAAAGTAGTTAAACATCAGACAAAGCTATTAACAAAAGTAACTAACTACATTAAAGCTACCTGAGGGGGCAATCTTTTTTAAATGTGAAATATTACTTATTATTTTGTGCTATGAGAGCCGCATGGCACTAAAACAAAAATGTTCATAAAATGTATTTAAAAACACCCAGCTTTATAACTTGAAAACACAGTGATGAATAGCATCATGTAGCTAAATATTTTCTACAAAAAAAATTAAATGCTGATCAGGAATGAATCCATGAATCATTTTTGAACCATTTTAATTACATCTGAGCAAACCAATTCACTAGAAATTTCAGAGACTACTAAAAAAGAAGCTCTGTTTATATCCTCAGTTGGCTCAACTGTGGAGTTGTATGAATGCACTATAAAAACCTGGCTGCTTGTTGCAAAACGTAGCTTGTTTTTAGAAAAGCTAGTGCCATCACAAACCGATACTGAGAAGCTTAAAGACAAGCCACAGTTGATCCACAGTTTTTATCTGTACAGAAGTCTACATAATCTTTATTATTAAAACATAAAGGCAGTTATGAAATCTGTCACCCGTAAGACCTCTGTCCATCCTCGGAACACAGTTTAAGCTATTTTAGATTTAGTCCGAGGGCTTTCTGTCCTTTGAATGTAAGTGAATGCCCATTTTCTGTCTACAACCAGAAGGTAATAAAACATAATCAAAGTAGTCCATATGTGACATCAGTTGTTTAGTTAGACTCTTTTAAAGCGGTGACAATACATTATGGTCCAAAAATAACAAAAAATACGATTTTATTCAGCATTGTCTTCTCTTCCGTGTTTGTTTTCAAACCTCAAATAAAGAATCAATCAGTCGCGAATCAGCAGATTGATTCGTGATTCATATCGCCAATGTCACGTGACTTCAGCAGTTTGCCAGTCTGACACGCGATTCGAATTTTGAATCATGACCATTTCATTCTTTATTTGAGGAACACGGAAAAGACCATGCTGAATAAATTCGTATTTTTTGTTATTTTTGGACCAAAATGTATTGTCAACGCTTCAAAAGAGCCTAACTAACCAACTGATGTCACATATGGACAACTTTGATGATGTTTTATTTTGTTCTGGACGTGGACAGCAAGTGGGCATTCACTTACATTCAAAGGACAGAAAGACCTCAGACTAAATCTAAAATATCTTAAACTGTGTTCCGAGGATGGACAGAGGTCTTACGGGTGTGGGACGACATTGGGTGAGTCATTAATGAAAGAAATTTCATTTTTGGGTGAACTAACCCTTTAAGAATATAAATAGAGGAGAATAAAAAGAAAGAAAATGTACAATTAGTTGTAACAGTATCTTTATAAACAAATAGCACACATGCTGTAGATTGTAAATTAGTCAGTCAAATATTTTATTTAAGGCTTCGTGGAAGACCAGAGAAAGACTACATACTTTAAATCTGTAATGCCTCCCATTAGTATTTCTATACAGTGGAATCAAAGCATGCAGTTTCTTTGCTTTTGCATATATCCACATGATATATTGACAAATAAGACCACTATAGTATTGGCCAACAAAACAAAATATGGTTCTATGGTAACACTTTTAATAGAAAATAAACACTTTACATATATAATCCTCTTTTTTTATATTTACCTTCTCAGCCTCATCTGGCCGTGGGTAGTAATGACTACTACATGTCCATCTACTCTGCAGAGAAGAGACTCAGATAACATCATGACCTCTCACCTTTGACCCTTGCTGCCCCCCTTGGATGTAAATGACTTCCTGTACATATGCAACAACCATGATGAATGTCTAAAGAAGGCTGCTGAACCCACACATGATGACTATATTAGTATCATAATTATTATTCTCAAGATAATTCTCATTATGGATTTATTGATTGTACACTTGGCTGTGCAGAGGAGTGTATATTATTTAAATTGCATATAAAGATCTTAAAACTTTATGGTTCGGCCAATGCTGGCCGGGTTTGACTGTCTTGGAACTGTTAACCTCATGCAAAGCCCTACAGTGTCAGAGAGATCGACCTGAAGAGACTATGAAGATGACAAACTTCCAGAAGCTGGGGGTTGCCCGTTGTTCAGTGGGTTCTCTCTGAAGCCATGTGCCTCGTCATATCTCTGCTGAAGTACAGTTGGACCGGATCTTCTTGTTGGAAGAAATGGCTAACCGGTGAAGCGCTCCTACTCGCCAGTCACAACCTTCCCCGCACATCCCTGCTTAACATGCTGCTTAACAGTGCCAAACCCCCTCCACAGCAAATCACTTTTTGGACTTCATGCACACAAATGCTGCATTACACCTCAACAACACACATGACTGGACATGGACAGTAGGCCCTGCTGTTCATTTGTATCCGCACTAAGCCAAGGTTCTTAAAAATAAGCTCAAATAATCAGGATGAAGAATTGTAGACAGAAATGTAAAGATAAGAAGCGAGAGTTTTGCTAAATCTATTTTTGGTACCTGGGGAGTACAATAACATCAAGCTTGCATTCAAGAGTCATATGTAATAGTCTGGTTCTCTCTGTACACACACAGCCCCCTATTTTTAATTACCACACTACCTACTTTCGCAGCACCAAACCTTTTGTTCTCTTTGTCATCATTGCCTTCATCATTTCCCCCTCCCCATCTTCTTTGCAGGCTGCTCTTTTCAGAAGTTCTTCTGGAAATTTGGTCTTAAAATCAAAGATGGTCTCATTGTTATTTTTCCCCAATGAAAAATTTGTGCATTTGACATAACAGAAAATTGATTATTTAATTTTTTTAGCCTATCATGATGTTGCAGTTTGTTTGACCTGATCTGTTTCCACTTTCTCTTTCCCTGTCACTCCATGAATATTGGTTACACATAGAGCAGTGGTTTTCAATCCTGGTGCTGGAGACTCACCGCTCTGCCCATTTTATGTCTCTCTTATTTATCAGACCTGATTTAGATCATCAGCTCTTTAGATAAGAGCTCTATGAACTGAATATTAGATAAGAGAGACATACAAAATCTGCAGAGCTGTGGGTTCCCAGGACCAGGAATGAAACCCACTAGCATAGAGTGTGACAGCATTATGTAGAATCAAATTCAAGTATCATGTCTTTCTCATAGTAGCATGTGCACACAAGTTTAATTTTGTCCTGTGCCACTGATAGCTTTGCTAAATTAATTGTATTTTCAAATTTGAGTATTTATTTAGAGCTTGTGGTTCACAGAGGTTTCTTCTGTGTCCCACAACTTTTATCAGTTTGCACAAGAATGAAAATGATAGTGATAGTTCACCTTAATATGAACATTTTATCATTTACTCACCCATATGTTGTTCCAAACCTGTATAACCTTTCTTTTGTGGAACACAAAAAAGATGATCAAAATGTCCAAACTGCTTTTTTTGTTTTCATTTAATGAAAATGGATGGGGACCAGTAATTTTTTCAAGTCACACGGGTTTGGCAGAACATGAGCCTGAGTAAATTAATCTTTATTTAAACATTTTTTGTAGAACTTGAAACGTTGATCAGGGTGGAAATGTATTTCTGAGAAAGCTCTGATCCAAGGTTCACATCCTAGTAAAAATTTCTGTGAGCATGTCTGAACTTTTTTTGTAAAGTGACTGGTGGAAACAGGCCTGGATCAAATACTGAAAAATACGTACACACCTCACACACATTTTTCTTTGGGACAGTTATGTTTCAATTCAAATTACAGTTATTTAGGGAAATTCAATTTATGTATTTAAATCAAATAATAGATAAATGAAAGAAAAAATTCAAGTATATTTTTAAGTTTACCTCCTTTGTTAGTTTAATTGTCCCTGTCCTGAGTTTGTTGTTCGGTCTAGTGAGATGGCGAAGATAAAATGCTTGTGTGTAGTGTCCAAATCTTTCACACTGATTTTCTGATGTGTCACTGATGACGCGAAATGATGACTGGCAGTTGTGTTCAATTCTTACCTTCCTTAAAATCCAGTTCTTGGAATGTGTTTGAATTGATGTTTTCACTTTTGTAACCGGTTTATGTAATATCTGTATTTAAATTTTTAACCGGCTAAGTTTTTATTTTTTCATCTTTTAATCTCTTCTTCTTTTCCAGGCATTTCTTCTCTGTATTTTGACTTGTACTTCATGGTATGGCTGCCATTCTCTGGCTGTGTTCGCATTAATCCCTGAAGGGAAAGAGAAAGCACATTTGTCCTTCACCTTTCCCCAGGACCCTTAGTCTCTTGTTGGATTCTCTGCCCACTTTGGACATTTGTTTTCACTGAAAGGATAATTTGGTTTAGCAATTATCAGTGGATTTGTTTATGAATTGTGCCGGTATATTCCCATCAGAATATATCGTTTTTCAACCCGCTGTTAGGGAGTCAGGGATGTACTCTGGCTTCATCATGGAAATCACTGCTCTACTAATCCTGCTTTGGGTTTTAACATTTTAAAGTAAAATAATTGAAATGAATTGAAACAATCAGGGGTTTTCCATGGCTGTTGACTGCTTTTTCACCATGGTTAAAAAGATGAGAAGAAAGCATTCAAATAAACTGTGTTTGTGTGGAGTTATTTTTCTCTTTGCTTTATTTGTTTATTTCATACTTTTATCCAGTTCATCATAATGGCAGTTTCTGTTTTGTTGTATTTTGGTAGGTTTGTTGTATTTTGTTAGTATGTCCATAAACTCTTTTTTATTATTATTCTAAATCAAGAATTTAGGTTACAGGAGGCACGTGGCTATCTTGGGACATTTAACAGGTCATTTTTTAACAGATCATTTTTAAATTACCTTTTCATAAGATCACTTCGTCAATTTTGTATTTAATCATTTATAAGTGATATATACTGGTAATTGTTTTATAATTGATATATAAAAGTGACAACAAAAAAAGAAAAACTCAGGTGCAGATCCACTCGTCCGTGCAACACTTCTGTCGCGCCACGCTCCACTTTATTCCTATGGGTGACATCAAGCGACTTCAACGCGTCCGCATAGCATTCCAGGAAGGCAGTGCTGCATTTGAACCAAATTGAATGCAGAAATGATGAGAAGCATCATAACATCACGCTTTAATCGTGTTGCAAAACTGGATCTCCACGGTCACTGCTGTCACAGGACTTCACAAAATCAACACTGTTACCAAAGAAGTGTGTTTTTGACGGAGCGGTCCCAGCGATAAAGGTTCACGGTCGTGCTTTGGAAACAGGCGGTGAGTAAAACTGCTTCAAATGTCTATGTTGTGTGCTATCATCGCATAAGTAAACAACACGATCGTGTATAACGTTAGTTAATTTATCAATGAATTATGCGATCTATGGTCTGTGTTTAAAGGGGGGGGGTGAAACACTCAGTTTCAGTCAATCTCATGTCAATCTTGAGTACCTATAGAGTAGTATTGCATCCTTCATATTTCCGAAAAGTCTTTAGTTTTATCATATTTATAAAAGAAATATGGGCTGTACCGAGTCTTTCCGGAAAAAACAGAGCGCCTGGAGGCGTATCGTGTGGGCGGAGCTAAAGAATGACGACTGTGCACAAAGCGGTTGATGTCCTCAAGCGTGGAGAAACGTACTCGGTTACTTTCGTAACCTCGGTTCCCTGAGAGAGAGGAACGAGTATTACGTATGGGAAAAACTCCTTTTCTTGAGAATATGAAGCAAAACTTTATAATAAAGGTATCCATGTAAAGCGCAGTGCCGCTGAACGGCCATAGCCCAGCGCGAGGAGCGCTCTGATTGGCCGGGCCACGGCAACTGCAGGAACCTATGGTGAGGCGGCTGAGAGGAACGAGCCAATGGGGGGCGTTCCAAAAGACCGCCGAAAAAAGGTGCTTATATTTGCATACAGGAGGCTATATAAAGCCCTAATTTCGCCATAGGTGTCAGGTTTTTAGATCGACTGAAGCGATACCTGAGAAGCATAAACACGGCACGGAACGTAATACTCGTTCCTCTCTCTCAGGGAACCGAGGTTACGAAAGTAACCGAGTACGTTCCCTTTCGAGAGAGGTTCCTCGTATTACGTATGGGAACACAAAGTAAAGCGCCGTGTGTGCTGACTGACCCAGTAAGCCCAAAGCACATGTTAGTAACCCCCGAGACACCGAAGAGGCGGCTATAAGGGGGATGAAGAACCGGAAGAGTCGGTTCGTTTGAACGGCTGATCGGACATAGTCGGATCTTATGATAAATGAAAAGTGCTTAAGGACTGATGTGTACAGGCCAAAACTAAAGGCAATCTGTTTACCAGGGTCAAGATAGAGCCTAGATGGAGAGAAGCCCTGCTTGTAGAGCTGGAACCTCCAATTTATAGAATCTGATAAAAGTGGACGGAGAGGCCCAGCCTGCCGCCGCACAGATATCTTCCAAAGAAATGCCACACGACCAAGCCCAAGATGGGGCCATGCCTCTAGTGGAGTGGGCTTTAACGCCTATATGGCAAGTCAGGTTTTTAGACTCATATGCCAGCGAGATCGCGTCCACTATCCAGTGTGAGAGTCTTTGCTTCGTGACAGCACAACCTTTAGTGCGGCCACCGAAGCAGACAAACAGTTGGTCCGACTGCCTGAAGGGGGAGGAGCGCTCCAGATACAGTCTCAAAGCTCTGACCGGGCAGAGGAGATTCGCGTTTTGTTCCCCCTGAGATGCAGGTAAAGGAAGCAGAGTAATAACCTGTGCTCTAAAAGAAAGCACTTTGGGTATAAAACCATGTCTCGGTTTAAGAACAACTTTGGAGTTGTTGGGCCCGAACTCGAGACAGGACGGACTCACTGAGAGTGCGTGTAAGTCACTCACACGTTTAACCGAGGCAAGAGCCAGCAGAAACGCGGTTTTGAGTGATAAAAGCTTTATGGTCGCAGTCTGGAGAGGCTCGAAGGGGGGACCCTTCATAGCGTCTAGAACCACCGCGAGGTCCCAAATAGGAACCGAGGGGGGGGGCGAGGGGGGTTCAATCTCCTGGCCCCTTTAAGAAAACGTACAATGAGCTCACTTTTCCCTAGTGAATGTCCCGCGACCTGAGCGTGGTTAGCTGCTATGGCGGCGACATAAACTTTGAGCGTGGAGGGGGAACGACCCGCGTCCAGTAGCTCTTGGAGAAAAGCGAGCACTTCTGTTGTTTCGCATGAGCGTGCGTCGATATTTCGGACGGCACACCAGTTAGAAAACACTGACCACTTCAGAGTATAGAGCCGCCTCGTCGAGGGGGCTCTAGCTTCCGCTATAGTGTTCATAACTCTGTCAGAGAGGTTTCCCGATACCAGTTGATGGGCCATACGTGGAGGGCCCATAGTTCGGGACTGGGATGCCAGATCCCCCCCTTCGCCTGCGTGAGGAGGTCTTTCCTCAGCAGAATGGGCCATGGGGCTGTGTCTGAGAGCTGGATCAGATCGGAGAACCACGTTCGGTTCCTCCAGAGCGGGGCTATTAAAAGCACCGCAGATGCTGTCTCCCTGATTCTCTTGATGGTTTGTGGTAGCATCGCGATCGGGGGGAAAGCATATAGCGGGAGGCTGGGCCAGACATGGGCCAGGGCATCCCTGCGTTTGGAGAAAAATATTGGGCAGTGAGTGTTGTCTTCTGAGGCGAAGAGATCCACCTTCGCTCTGCCGAAGGTGTTCCAAATTAAGAGAACCGTTTGCGGGTGAAGAGACCATTCCCCTGGGGGAATGGTTCTCCTGGATAACATATCCGGACCCACATTCAGAATACCTGGCACGTGAGCCGCCCTCAGGGAGCTCAGGTTGTGCTCTGCCCATAAAAGGAGATGCTTCGCCATGCGGTGAAGGGAATATGATCTCAGGCCGCCCTGGCGATTTATGTACGCTACCACCGACATGTTGTCTGAACGAACCAAGACGTGGTGGTTCTTTATATGTGGAAGGAAAGCTCTCAGCGATAAGGCGACCGCTTTCATCTCTAGACAGTTTATGCCCATAAGCACGCCCCTCCGATACCACTCTGTCCTCGTCCAAGGAGCCAAAGTTTTGACAACGCTGTGGCTCACTCTGACGGGAAAACGGCCCCATTTCCATGCATAAGGAGGGACACGGGCGCGTAGCCAACGCTGGAGGGGGCGCATGTGTAGCAGTCCCAGCCTGAGCACTGACGATGCCGAGGCCATAAGGCCGAGCATTCTCTGAAAGTGTTTCAGGGGAACGCGAGTTCCGGCTTTGAATGAAGTCGCCATGTTCTGGACGGATAGCGCGCGCTGTGTCGTTAGCCGCGCGTTCATGAGTCTCGAGTCTAGAACAATGCCCAGAAAAGATATCTTTTGAGTGGGTGACATCGAGCTCTTGGCGATATTGATCCTGAGACCCAAATAGTCTAAATGGTTGAGGAGCCAGGATCTGTGTGTTAGTAGTTCTGCTCGAGACTGGGCTATCACTAGCCAGTCGTCGAGGTAGTTGAGCACCCGCATCCCTTTCAGCCTGAGCGGGGCTAATGTCGCGTCCATACATTTCGTAAATGTGCGGGGCGCCAGGGATAAGCCGAATGGCAGGACCGTGTACTGATAAGCCTGCCCCTCGAAGGCGAATCTCAAGAATGGCCTGTGGTGGGGGGCTACCTGAACGTGAAAGTACGCATCTTTCAGATCTATCGTGAAAAACCAGTCCCCAGGGCGAATGTGCGCGAGGATCTGTTTCACTGTTAGCATTTTGAAAGAGCGAGGCATTAGAGCTTTGTTCAAATGCCTTAGATCTAGGATGGGCCTGAGCTCTCCATCCTTCTTCGGAACGAGAAAGTATCGGCTGTAGAAGCCCAACTCGCTTTTGGAAGGGGGAACGGGCTCCACCGCTCCCTTCTCTACCAGTTTCAAAATCTCGGTGCGAAGCACGTGACTGACGCTGCTTCTCACCGAGGTCTCGACCACGGCGCGAAAGCGCGGGGGCCTGCGAACAAACTGTAGCGAGTAGCCCCTTTTTACTATGTTCACAACCCAATTTGATACCCCGGGCATGGCTTGCCAGGCCTGAGCCCGACACGATAGCGGCTGGAGCCGGCGCGGATAAGGGTCGCCTACTAGAGGGAACTCGGTATCGCTGCCATTTTGTGCTTGAGACATAGAGGGGGTAGTGCTTATGTGTGGCGGAGTGGGCGCCGGGACATTTATAGCATGGGTGGGAGGGGTGAATGAGTGTAGGAGTGCAGACTGATGTGTGGGCACATTTACTACAGAGAAAAAGCTCTTTTTGAGATTTATTTGGGTCGCCGTGATAACGGCGTTTGTGTGCAGGCAAGTGCGTTTGACAACGGGCTCGTTGGCTGCTAAACTGAGGTCGGCAGTCACCTGGGTGCAGGGAACTGGGAGACCAGGAGGGAGAGATGGGGGTCCGGCCGAGGCGAGACCTGACCATCTCCTTTTTATCCCTGCGGCTAGGACGGCTTCGGAGGCTCGGGGTTCAACACAAGCCTGGGTCGAGGTCCCCGGCGTTCAGGCCGACTGCTGCGGTTCGCGGAGCGGGAACGTTGGCGCGGTCCAGAAGAGGAGCGAGGCCGGGAAGGTGGCTCTGCCGGCTTAGCGGGTTGAGAAGGCGGGGGTCTACCTCGAGAGCGTCCCTGGCCTGAAGACGAGCTGGAGCGCTTAGGCAGGAAATGCCTCATAGCCTGCGAAGCCTTTTGCGCTTCGGTGAAACGCTCCGCGAAGCCCACGACTGACGGGCCGAAGAGACCGGTAGTGGAGATGGGGGCGTCCAAGAAGGAGGCTTTATCCGCGTCCTTCATCTCGGTCAAATTCAGCCAAAGGTGCCTCTCTAAGACCGCCAGGTTAGCCATATTTTTCCCAATGGCTTGTGCAGTGGCTTTAGTGGCGCGAAGGGCCAAGTCCGTCGCGCTGCGAAGGTCCTTCAAAACCTCGGAGTCGGGGACAGACTCATCCAAGGAGCGGAGAAGTCTGGCCTGGAACACCTGAAGGACAGCCATGGTGTGAAGGGCCGCGGAAGCCTGGCCAGTGGAGGCATATGCCCGGCCAGCGAGAGCAGAAGTGGTGCGGCAGTGCTTGGACGGGTGCTGAGCCCTGGACTGCCATCCTCTGGAGGAGGAGGGCGGGCAGAGGTGCGCGGCGACAGCCTCCTCGAGGGGGGGAAGAGACTCATAGCCTTTTTCCTTAGCGCCGTCGACGATGGAGAGCGCTGGGGAAAAGGCGGATCTAGCGCGAGCAGTTGCCAGAGTAGCAGTTGCCAGACCGTTCCGGCAGTCTCTGGTCGCGGCGTTTCTTGCGGCGCGGCCCAGCGGCAGGAGGAGGGACCTGGTCGAAGGTGGCGAGGTGAGCCCGAAGGGTCTGCAGCGCCATCTCATCGCACTCGGGGCAGCCGCCCTGAGAGAGCGCGAGCTGCGCGTGGTCCCGTCCAAGGCATGCCACACAGATGACGTGACGGTCACCGCCAAGGAGAGGAGCTCTGCAAGAGCCGCAGGAAATGCGAGGCATTTGAAACAACGCCCCGCGCTCTTTTAGGAGAAGAGAAGTAAAAAGGATTCGATCGCCGGATGGCGTAGCTGGAACGGCAGAGAAGGCGGAGAGGGAGTCCGTCGTCCTCAGCTGCAGGTTCCGCTGGTGCCTTTTCGACGGCGGTTGCTTCTTCCGGAGGTCAGCGAAGGTATGAAGGAGATAAAATCTGACACCTATGGCGAAATTAGGGCTTTATATAGCCTCCTGTATGCAAATATAAGCACCTTTTTTCGGCGGGCTTTTGGAACGCCCCCCATTGGCTCGTTCCTCTCAGCCGCCTCACCATAGGTTCCTGCAGTTGCCGTGGCCCGGCCAATCAGAGCGCTCCTCACGCTGGGCTATGGCCGTTCAGCGGCACTGCGCTTTACATGGATACCTTTATTATAAAGTTTTGCTTCATATTCTCAAGAAAAGGAGTTTTTCCCATACGTAATACGAGGAACCTCTCTCGAAAGGGAACCCATCGCTATCTCAGCTAATACAGATAATGATCCACAATCAAATCTGAGGCTGAAATAAATTGAACAGGAGAAACGGCAACATCAGGATGTCCGTCTCTGTGGTATGTACTGTATTTACGGGCCTTTGTGTGTCTTTACGCGCAGTTTATGAGGACATGATTCGGTTTATGGACTATTGTATGTGACTAGACCTTAGAGGTAGCAAGCAAAACGGTTTTGCACGTCAGAGTCAGACTAGTGTTATACAGAACAACAATGGAGTAACCGTTAGCGCATTTGAATGACGAAGCACGCGATCGTATCATTTACTGATGTTTACTCATGCGACGGTAGCCAATAGCAGAGACATTTGAAGTTGATTTACTCACCGGCTGCTTCCAAAGCAGGACCGAATCTTTATCGCTGGGATCGCTCTGTCAAAAACACACTTCTTTGGTATGATTTGGTGAAGTCCTGTGACAGCAGTGACCGTGGAAATCCACTTTGCGACGCGACTGAAGCGATGCCTTGAAGCTTCCCGTCATTTCTGCGTTCAAATCGGTTCAAATGCAGCGCTGCCTTCCCGGAATGCTGTGCTGAAACGTTGAAGTCGCTCTACGTCACCCATAGGAATAAAGTGGAGCGCGGCGCGTCATAAGTGTTCACGGACGACTAGATCTGCACCTGAGAGACTGTTTACGGCGTGCATTTCCTCTCTCTCCCTCTAGTTACGCGTGCACGCACCCTTCCAGGAGAAGAGCCCGTACAGCCCATACAAGGACCTTCCGATCTATTTAACGTCAAGTAGACCCATACTCGAAAAAAACTCGCCGAAACTTGTGAGAAACCTGAAGGAGTATTTTTAACACAGAAATACTCCATCAAACGTCCAACATTAGTTTTTGAAACTTTGTCTATGTTTAGGATGGGAATCCAAGTCTTTAAAGGTGTAAAAAGCTCAGTATGCATGAAACAGCATTTCACCCCCCCCCCCCCCTTTAAATACATTTGTTTAGCTGACCAATATAGGTGTCAGTTTGTTTATTGTAAAACCACCCCAAACATAAACCTAGTGGACGTTCTCACAAAGCGTGCATCTTCATTCAAATGCGCTAACTGTTACTCCATTGTTCTATGTATAACGTTACACTAGTTGACGTGCAAAACTGTTTTGCTTGCTACTGCGGAGGTTTAGTCACATACAATAGTCCATAAACCAAAGCATGTCCTCATAAACTGCGAGTAAACACACACAAATGTTGACAGGCCACTAAATACAGTACATACCACAGAGATGGACGTCCTGCTGTTGTTGCTTCTCCTGTTCAATTTATTTCATTCTCCGAATCTGATTCTGGATCACATATGTATTAGTTGAATCTGATTGATAGCCATGGGTTTCTCCACGCTTGAGGACGTTACCGTTTTGTGTGCGCTAGTCATTCTTTAGCTCCGCCCACACGATACGCCTCCAGCCGCTCTTTTTTTTTTTTGGAAAGACTCTGTACAGACTCTCTATATTTCTTTTATAAGTATAATAAAACTAAAGACTTTCAGAGATATAAAGGATGCATTACTACTCTATAGGTACTCAAGATTGATATGAGATTGACTGAAACTGAGTGTTTCACCCCTCCTTTAAAGGTGCACTATGCAACTTTCCGTCCTCTGGATGGCGCCTATTCTAAACAAAGGCGTAGTTTGATGACGCCAAGTGTGAGCGCAGTATCATGAGACATGTGGTCTTCACCTCACAGCCGGTGAAAAATAGGACTTGGGCAAAAATCATGTTCATGGATGCGGTTATTAACATTTCTGTAGTATGAAACAGAGCAGGACCGAGTGTTGTGGAGCTGAGCACAGCCGCTGGAGCGATTGTTATACAGTATTGTTCAAAATAATAGCAGTACAATGTGACTAACCAGAATAATCAAGGTTTTTAGTATATTTTTTATTGCTACGTGGCAAACAAGTTACCAGTAGGTTCAGTAGATTGTCAGAAAACAAACAAGACCCAGCATTCATGATATGCACGCTCTTAAGGCTGTGCAATTGGGCAATTAGTTGAAAGGGGTGTGTTCAAAAAAATAGCAGTTTCTACCTTTGACTGTACAAACTCAAAACTATTTTGTACAAACATTTTTTTTTTTTTCTGGGATTTAGCAATCCTGTGAATCACTAAACTAATATTTAGTTGTATGACCACAGTTTTTTAAAACTGCTTGACATCTGTGTGGCATGGAGTCAACCAACTTGTGGCACCTCTCAGCTGTTATTCCACTCCATGATTCTTTAACAACATTCCACAATTCATTCACATTTCTTGGTTTTGCTTCAGAAACAGCATTTGTGATATAACCCCACAAGTTCTCAATTGGATTAAGGTCTGGAGATTGGGCTGGCCACTCCATAACATTAATTTTGTTGGTTTGGAACCAAGACTTTGCCCGTTTACTAGTGTGTTTTGGGTCATTGTCTTGTTGAAACAACCATTTCAAGGGCATGTCCTCTTCAGCATAGGGCAACATGACCTCTTCAAGTATTTTAACATATGCAAACTGATCCATGATCCCTGGTATGCGATAAATAGGCCCAACACCATAGTAGGAGAAACATGCCCATATCATGATGCTTGCACCTCCATGCTTCACTGTCTTCACTATGTACTGTGGCTTGAATTCAGAGTTTGGGGGTCGTCCCACAAACTGCCTGTGGCCCTTGGACCCAAAAAGAACAATTTTACTCTCATCAGTCCACAAAATGTTCCTCCATTTCTCTTTAGGCCAGTTGATGTGTTCTTTGGCAAATTGTAACCTCTTCTGCACATGCCTTTTTTTAACAGAGGGACTTTGCGGGGGATTCTTGAAAATAGATTAGCTTCACACAGACGTCTTCTAACTGTCACAGTACTTACAGGTAACTCCAGACTGTCTTTGATCATCCTGGAGGCGATCATTGGCTGAGCCTTTGCCATTCTGGTTATTCTTCTATCCATTTTGATGGTTGTCTTCCGTTTTCTTCCACGTCTCTCTGGTTTTGCTCTCCATTTTAAGGCATTGGAGATCATTTTAGCTGAACAGCCTATAATTTTTTGCACCTCTTTATAGGTTTTCCCCTCTCTAATCAACTTTTTAATCAAAGTGCGCTGTTCTTCTGAACAATGTCTTGAACGACCCATTTTCCTCAGCTTTCAAATGCATGTTCAACAAGTGTTGGCTTCATCCTTAAATAGGGGCCACCTGATTCACACCTGTTTCTTCACAAAATTGATGACCTCAGTGATTGAATGCCACACTGCTATTTTTTTGAACACACCCCTTTCAACTAATTCAACTAATTGCCCAATTGCACAGCCTTAAGAGCGTGCATATCATGCATGCTGGGTCTCATTTGTTTTCTGAGAATCTACTGAACCTACTGTTAACTTGTTTGCCACGTAGCAATAAAAAATATACGAAAAACGTACTCGGTTACTTTCGTAACCTCGGTTCCCTGAGAGAGAGGAACGAGTATTACGTATGGGAAAAACTCCTTTTCTCGAGAATGTGAAGCAAAACTTTTAATAAAGGTATCTATGTAAAGCGCAGTGAGCTGCACGGCCATAGCCCAGCGCGTGGAGCGCTCTGATTGGCCGGGCCGCGGCAACTGCAGGAACCTATGGTGAGGCGGCTGAGAGGAACGAACCAATGGGGGGCGTTCCAGAAGCCCGCCGAAAAAGGTGCTTATATTTGCATACAGGAGGCTATATAAGACCCTAATTCGCCATAGGTGTCAGGTTTTAAGATCGACTGAAGCGATACCTGAGAAGCATAAACACGGCACGGAACGTAATACTCGTTCCTCTCTCTCAGGGAACCGAGGTTACGAAAGTAACCGAGTACGTTCCCTTTCGAGAGAGGTTCCTCGTATTACGTGTAGCGAAGTCTTACTACAATCTTTGTTACACTGGTTGAGGCGGCCGAATATGGACAGGATTCCGGTCAGAGAATCAGTAATTGGAGAAGAGATTCTTAGTGAAGATGGATTTATTGAACATCTGTATTCCTGTTGTCATCTGCACCAAAGTTAACTGTGATAACAACAGCTGTAGTAATGGTCTAATGGAACAATAAAGAAATATAATTACAAATAATATTCAGTGAAGATATGTTATGACATGCACTAGTAATAATACTAACAACATATGTTAATAAACACAGCTATCATGTCTGTATCCTCAACATCAATATCAATATACTCAATGTAAGGTGCAATAATACAGTAATACAATAAACAAACATAATTTAAAGACCCTTGGGCACAGTATGGTAATACTGGTGGCTAATGCTAATTAGCGAATGTACTTGCGGCAAATTACGGCCGCGATAAAACGCTCCAAACTCGCCAATGTAAACAACGGGCATCAGTACGACATACACCACATATATACCATCTGAATATATACATATGTGTACTTACATCGCTTCATAAACGCATTACAGTGAGCAATAATGATAAGGTGCATAACAACAGTTGCAGTCCTGTCTTCCTGTGTGCAACACTGAAATGGGAACCTATGGAACCAACTTTGGTTCCTATATGACAGGCTTTCTGACATAGCCATCAGGAAAATTGCACCCTAAGAAAGACTGCCTGCAGTATCTGGAACATCATCCTCGAGGTGAGGAAGTGGAATTAGCCGTACAGCTGGACGAGTGTAGGATTTATCATTAACCTTGACTTGAGCAGTGCGAATTTTACCATCAGCTCCAGCAAAGGTTTCAGTCACAGTTCCGACATGCCAGAGGGCGCGTGGGAGTTGTGGATCAACGATGAGAACTACTTGGCCCACAGTAAGTTCCTTGCCATCCTTCCTCCATTTATGACGATCCTGTAAGCTTGGGAGATAATGTCGGATGAAAGCCGTCCAGAAATGATCAGCCAACACTTGGCTATGTCTCCATCTGCGTCTACCAAGCAGGTTGTTCGAGTCATAGAATACTTGAGGAAGGGAGGCATCGTGACGACCCATGAGCAGTAGATTCGGAGTCACTGGGTCAAAGTCGGCAACGTCGGAGGATACATAGCCGAGTGGCTTAGCATTCAGAATGCCCTCAACTTCCACTAATAGGGTGTGCAGTACGGGCTCTGGCACTGATTGCTCCCGCAAAATGACGCGTAGGGCTGTCTTTACAGATTTTACCTCGCGCTCCCAGGTTCCTCCGAAATGAGGAGCACTTGGTGGGTTATGGCGGAATCGGATCCTTTGTTCAGCAAGCAGCTCTTGAAGCTTTGGTGCCATGGCATCGAAGGTCTCTCTTAGTTCTCGCTCTCCTCCAATGAAGTTGGTTCCATTGTCACAAAGTAGTTCCATAGGCTTGCCTCGTCGAGCTATGAAGCGACGTAGAGAGAGCAAGAATGCATCAGTGTCAAGATGCTCCAAAAGATCTAGGTGCACACACCGGGTCGTCATACATTTATAGAGAATTCCCCATCTCTTTTCGTGTCGACGACCAACTTTAACTGTAAAGGGACCAAAGCAATCCACGCCTGTAGAATGGAATGGTGGCTTGTAGAGTCGTAGCCTGCTGGGTGGAAGGTCAGCCATTTGTGGGATTTGCGGCTTGGCCCGCCAGAACTGACAGTCTTGACAAGTTCGCTGGTATTTTCGAACTGCTTCTCTGCCTCGGAGTATCCAATACTGCCGGCGCAATTCTGCTAGGACTCGTTCAGAACCAGGGTGTAGGAGCCGCTGATCTGTCTCTTTAATCAACAGCTTTGTAGTTTGATGACCAGGGTCTAACACGATTGGGTGGATAGCATCCAGGTCGAGGTTACCAGCCCGACGCAATCGTCCGCCCACTCTGATGAGCCCCGTGGCCTCATCATACTCTGGTGCTAACGAGGCTAGATGACTATCAGTTGGAATAGATTGCCCTGTCTTCAAAGCATTGACTTCGTGTGGAAATGAATCATGTTGGGCCTGGGACAGGAGGAGTTTTTCGGCTTCAATATAATCAGCTGCCTCAGGAGAGGCAGCAGCCGCCCCATGCAGGGACCTGACAGTGGCCTGAACAAGTTCATGCCATGAGTGGAACTGACCTGCATCTGGAAGTGAGGAATCGGAGACTGCAATTGTACCAATGAAAGCAGCTTTCTTTAATTCACTTGTGTCAGGCTCTACCTTAATTATGGGCATGGAGGGCCACTGGTCAGCTGATTCAAGGAGGAAATCTGGTCCCGATCTCCACTGGTGAGGGCCTGCTAGCTCCATTAGTGTCAGACCTCTCGTGATGTGGTCAGCTGGGTTGTGTGCAGAATCAACATACCTCCATTCAGCCATTTCTGTGAGGGTTTGTATTTCCGCTACACGCGTTCCTACAAACACTTTGTAGCGGCAGGACTCAGATGTCAACCAGTACAGCACGGTGGTGGAGTCAGACCAGAGGGTGACTGTATTGATAGAAATAGTCTGCTCAGTCTGTATCACCCTGGCAAGTTGGGCTCCGGTTAGAGCTGCACTCAGCTCCAGACGAGGCATGGAGAGGCATTTTCTGGGGGCCACTCTAGATCTGGCCAAGATGAATGCAACATGGACGTGTCCTTGATCGTCGGTAGTACGTAAATAGGCCACGGAACCATATGCTCGTTCTGATGCATCACAAAATATGTGAAGCTCTCGAGTGGCAGAAGGATTGTCAGCACAGGCCGGTGTGTAAGGTCGAGGAAATTCCAGCTGAAGTAGATTTGGGATTTCGCCTACCCAGGTTAGCCACTTTTCTCGTAGATGTGGAGGCTCAATTAGATCGTCCTAGCCCAGATTTTGCTTCCAGAGGTCTTGAACAAGAACCTTAGCCCTCGTAGTGAACGGGATGATAAAACCCAACGGATCATACTGGCTTGCCAAGGTCTTGTACATGTTTCTCATGGTAGGCTCCAATGTCTCTCTTGAGCGTAGATTGTAACCCAGGGTATCACTGAGGCAATTCCACCTCAGACCAAGAGTAGGTTCTTGCAGGTCCGTGCTAGCTTTGGTCAGCCATCGTTCGCTGTTAGCGGATTGGGCCTCGGCAGGAAGATGCTCGATCACGGATGGTACGTTGCATGCCCACTGTCTTATGTCAAAGCCGCCCTCATACAACATCTGACGCAGTCCATCCACCACCTCCTTAGCTTCCCCTGAGGTTGGAGTGCTGTGAAGGCAGTTATCGACATAGAAGGAATTCTCTACTACGTGGACTAATTCAGCCATACCCTCTTTGTGTCCCTGGACATGGTGTTGGAGGGCATAGATGGCGCAACATGGACTGCATGTAGTTCCAAATGGGAGCACTTGCCACTCGTATATATCAGGCTCCTTGTCTCTGCACATGTCCCTCCAAAGGAATCGCAGCACTGGCTTGTCCTTGGGCAGCAAGCGTACCTGGTGGAACATGCCTTTAATGTCCCCACTCACGGCAACTGTGTGTTGACGGAACCTCAGAAGTACACCCAATAAAGATGGACCCAGCAATGGTCCAGGCAGCAGTTGACTGTTCAAAGACTGTCCATGATGTTGAAAGGAACAGTTAAAGACGATTCTGTCTTTGCCATTGTGATGCACCATATGGTGCGGAATGAACCAGGACTCTGCAGTTTTGTGTGCTTCTTCTGAGGTTATTTTGGCTACGTATCCAGCGGACTCCAATTTACGGATTTCATTGATGTAGGCGTTGGCTCGTTCAGGATGCCGGGCCAGTCTGCGCTCAGTACTTCGGAGACTGGGAAGAACAGTATTTTTTTCAGCATGGAGTAAGCTCATTGGAGTTCGTCTCAGCAACGGCGTAGCGTAGCGTTGAACACCATCCACATTTACTCTGATGGTGGCACTTTGCAGCAGGGTGTAAGCTTCTTTGTCTTGCTTGGACCTGGTGACCATTTTCTCATTGTACGGGAGAGTGTCAACTTGCCAGAGTCGTTCAACATGCTGAATAAGGTTATCACAAGGTGGAGCTGTGGTAATATGAAGGCACTGTTGATAACATTGTGAGGGCTGTTTTGGACTCATTGGACCTTGAAGCGACCACCCAAGCCGTGTCTGTATGGCTATAGGTCCTCCTACTGGGCCTTGGCATATAGGCTGAATTGGTGTTAAGAGGTGCGGCATGTCAGAGCCGATGAGGAGCAACGGCTTCACTCTGTCCACTGGAGGGAGTGGCAGATCTCTCAGATGACGATAAGCCCTTTGAAGTGCAGCCACTGGATAGTTGTGCTCTGCCAGACTCAAATTGGCTGCAGTGAATGCATTGTGTATAGCAAACCTTTTCGTGGGCTTGGATACTGATGACACCTCGAAGGAAACTGATGACCCTTCTAGTTCTGCGTGACACTGTTGGATAGTCTGTAAGGGAAGTAACTCAGGAGTACAGGTTAAGTGGAGCTGCTGTACAACTGGAGAGAGCACTATTGTTCTCTCTGACCCATCGTCAAGAACTGCATGGGCTTCCATGGTCCTGTGACCATTATGAAGAAGGACTTTAACCACCTTCAACATGACCCGTGGTGAGCGGTTCGGTCTGTCCAAGTAAACCCGGGTAGGTGGAAGGCTTACCATGAGAACAGCCCTGGTGGTGTCGTTGATGGAGTCATGAAGAATAGTGAGATGAAGTTCTTTACAGACCTTACATGGCCGCTTGAGGTTGCAAGTATCTACAGAATGGGCCCGACCACATCTCCAGCAGCGTTTATCCTTGTTTATCCAACTGACAATCTGGGCAGTGGTTAACTTTTTGAACTCATCACAATAGTTGAGGTAATGATCCCGGCTATCACAATGGGGACAGTATGGCTTTGGCTTGAAGTTAAATCTGGGGGCTGCAGGTTCAGAGGTCTTTGCAACTTTCTCATGTGTCAGGAGAACTGGTGTTGAACGCTCCTTCAGATAAGGAGCTCCTCTAACCTTCCCATATGACTTGGGGTTGTCACTCTGAAACATGGCTGCAGCTCGGCTGGAAATCCTTTTTGCTTGAGATTTTATCTGTAACCAGGTGGCCAAATCAGGAAGGGTGTAGGTTTTGTCAGTACCTGTTTGGAGAATACCATGACTTAAACAGTATTCAACAAAACTATCACGGTAGGCGGGTGGCAGTTTGCTCAAGAGACGATCCACATGAGAGCCACACATGAGTTCGTAACCATTTTGGCCTTCAAGAGTTTTCAGCATTCCCACTAAGGCCTGAACTGATAACGCAAAGGAGTCAAAAGCAATCGGATCACCCATTTTAAGTGGTGGAGTGCTCAGGATGGCGCCCAACTCTGATTGAACAAGCTGTCTTGGCTGACCATACTTGTCCTGTAACGCCTGTAACGCAGCAGTGTAAGGCTGAGGATGGTACATAAAAGCTTTAGCTAGCTGCTGTGCACTGGGAAGTTTCAAATGGCTTAATAGAACATGATACTTGTACTGCTCACTGATATGGCTGTGATTACTCAACAAATTGTCCAGTGCCAATTTCAACAATGCAAAGTCACTCTCGTTCCCACTGTCGAACACTGGTAATGTAGGTTGAGGAATGCCATAGGCTGATGCGAACAGTAGCTCTGACCCAGGGTATGTTGGGTAGCCAGCTTGGGGGAAAGGCAAAGATGAAAATGGCTGCGAATGACCAGGGATATTAGGTGGCGCAGCTGATGCCTGGTGGCTAGTAACTGGAAGCTGCGGCAGACGTGCATGAATCATCGCAGGAGTCGCAGTCATCTGTTGTGCCCCATATTGAACTATACGTATCGGCTGTGTTGCTGTAGTATGCTGCTGTGGCACAGACTGCATGCTTATACCCATGGGATGTGTAGTGGTGGGTATCACTGTAGAAACTGATGACGGTTGAAGTACCACATTTGATGCAGATGACACAGTGTGCACTGGAGCAGCCGTAGGGACAGATGAAGATATATTTGGTGCGCGAGATGAGACTGCGTGTGGTAACAGGTGGAGTGTTGGGGATAATGGTGACCTCACAGATTCATTAGCTGGTAACTGCCGTGGTCTAGGTGATGGCTGAGACAACCCGGAGTCATGAAGAATAATCCGTTCAGCGGGACAAGGCTGTATGGATGACGTCACCGCTGGTGACTGAGAAGAGGGCCGCTGAGGCGGAATAAATTGTATGAGCTGTGGTGACAGCAAAGCTCTGTTTGGGGAACTGGTGTCTGGAGGTACAGGAGTATCTGCACCAGAGTCTATATTAAGCATAGAGGATACAAGCTTTGCTACCTCCAGTTCAGTCTCTGCCTGTTGAAGCTTACGCTGCCTCTCAAGCTGTTTAGACAAGGTCTCCTTTGCTGTGATAGCCTCATCCTGCATGCGCTGGGCTTCTTTAGCTTGTACCTGCAGCTTTTGATATTCAATGTCGGCCAGTGAGTCCTCTTCTAATTGCTGCCTGAGACTGTCAAGCTGCCTTTGTTTAATCTTTTCCTCCAAGATAGCAGTCTGGACGCTTGAGAGTTCTGGTGGGAGATAAACGCCGGTGGATGTAATGGATCGCCTACTGGTTCTGGAACGATAGCTTTCTCCACTGTGAGACGTTTTCCTCGAGCTGCTTTTGGGCTGACTTGGGCAAAAGGAAGCATTGGGAGGAGGGTCCTGTGGCGGTTGATAGCCAACTTCGTAGTCATCCAGATGTGGAGGCAGATTCGTCCTGCGGCGTGGTCTGCTGTTTGTCTCAGATGCGTCACTTTGTGCTTTGTCCATATTGGTGTGAATTGCACTCAATCCGGCTCGAAGGACCAACTCTGTAGCGAAGTCTTACTACAATCTTTGTTACACTGGTTGAGGCGGCCGAATATGGACAGGATTCCGGTCAGAGAATCAGTAATTGGAGAAGAGATTCTTAGTGAAGATGGATTTATTGAACATCTGTATTCCTGTTGTCATCTGCACCAAAGTTAACTGTGATAACAACAGCTGTAGTAATGGTCTAATGGAACAATAAAGAAATATAATTACAAATAATATTCAGTGAAGATATGTTATGACATGCACTAGTAATAATACTAACAACATATGTTAATAAACACAGCTATCATGTCTGTATCCTCAACATCAATATCAATATACTCAATGTAAGGTGCAATAATACAGTAATACAATAAACAAACATAATTTAAAGACCCTTGGGCACAGTATGGTAATACTGGTGGCTAATGCTAATTAGCGAATGTACTCGCGGCAAATTACGGCCGCGATAAAACGCTCCAAACTCGCCAATGTAAACAACGGGCATCAGTACGACATACACCACATATATACCATCTGAATATATACATATGTGTACTTACATCGCTTCATAAACGCATTACAGTGAGCAATAATGATAAGGTGCATAACAACAGTTGCAGTCCTGTCTTCCTGTGTGCAACACTGAAATGGGAACCTATGGAACCAACTTTGGTTCCTATATGACAGGCTTTCTGACATTACGTATGGGAACACAATGTAAAGCGCCGTGTGTGCTGACTGACCCAGTATACCCAAAGCACATGTTATAAACCCCCGAGACACCGACAGAGGCGGCTTATAAGGGGAATGAAGAACCGGAAGAGTCGGTTCGTTTGAACAGCTGATCGGACATAGTCGGATCTTATGATGAATGAATAGTGCTTAAGGACTAATGTGTACAGGCCAAAACGTAAGGCAATCTGTTTGCCAGGGTCAAGATAGAGCCTAGATGGAGAGAAGCCCTGCTTGTAGAGCTGGAACCTCCAACTTGTAGAATCTGATAAAAGTGGACGGAGAGGCCCAGCCTGCCGCCGCACAGATATCTTCCAAAGAAATGTCACACGACCAAGCCCAAGATGAGGCCATGCCTCTAGAGGAGTGGGCTTAAATGCCTGTAGGACAGGTTAGGTCCTAGACCTATATGCTAGTGGGACTGCATCCACTATCCAGTGTGAGAGACTGTTTCATGACAGCACAAACTTTAGTGCGGCCACCGAAGCAATGAAGAGCTGATCCGACTGCCTGAAGGGGGCGGAGCGCTCTAGATACAATCTCAATGCTCTGACTGGGCAGAATAGGTTTGCGTCTTATTCTCTCTGAGACGCGGGTTAAGCAGTGAAAAGACCTGCATACTGAAGGGGTTGATAGCACTTTCAGCATAAAACCATGCCTCGGTTTGAGCACAACCTTGAAGTTGCTGGACCCAAACTCAAGACAGGAAGGGCTCACGGAGAGTGCAGGTAAGCCACCCACTCGGTTAACCGAGGCCACAGCCAGCAGAAAAACGGTTTTGAGTGATATGTGCTTCAAGCTCGTGTTCTGAAGTGGTTAGGAGGGGGAACCCTTCACGGCCTCCAAAACCATGGCTAGGTCCCAAATAGGGACCGAGGTAGGGGCAAGGCGGGCTGAATCTCCTGGCCCCTTTAAGAAAACACACAATAAGATCACTTTTCCCTAGTGAATGTGCCGCGATAGGAGCGTGGCTAGCTGCTATGGCGGAGACACACACCCCGAGTATGGAGGGGGGACGACCCGCATCCATTAGCTCTTGGAGAAAGCGAGCAGTTCCGCCAGTTCGCATGAGTGTGCGTCGATGTTTCGCGTAGCACATTGGTTAGAAAACCACTGACCACTTCAAAGCAGAGCTGCCAGATAGCAGGGGCTCTAGCTTCCGAAATAGTGTTCATAACTTGTCAGAGAGGTTCCCGGATACCGTTGATGGGCCATACGTGGAGGGCCCACAGCTCGGGATTGGGATGCCAGACCTTCCCTTTTCATTGGCAGAATAGGCCATGGGGCTGTGTCTGACAGCTGAAACAGTTTGGAGAACCATGCGCGGTTCTTCCAAAGTGGGGCTATTAAAAAGCACAGGCTTGCAGCTGGATCGCGATCGGAGGGAACATATAGAGGGAGTCTGGGCCAACATGGGCCAGGGCATCCCTGCGTTTGCAGAAAAAATATTGGGCAGCGTGTGCTGTGCGAGCTGACTCGTTTGCGGGTAAAGGGACCATCCCCCTGGGGACATGGGTCCTCTGGATAACATGTCCGGACCCTGATTCAGAATACCTGGCACGTAAGCCGCCCTTAGGGAGCTCAGATTGTGCTCTGCCCATAAAAGGAGATGCTTAGCCATGCAGTGAAGAGAGTCTGATCTCGGCTGCCCTAGCGATTTTATGTACATTATCAAGACGTGGTGGTTCTTATGCCGTAAGACGCTCGTTGAGTCTTGAGTCTATGACAATGACTGTACTGATAAGCCTGCCCCTCGAAGGCGAATCTCAAGAATGGCCTGTAGTGGGGGTGGGGGGTTATCGTAACGTGAAGTATGCGTTTTTCAGATCTATTGAGAAAACCCAATCCCCGGGGCGAATGTGCGCGAGGATTTGTTTCACCGTCAGCACCTTGAAACGAGCGTGTCATAAGTGCTTTGTTCAGATGCCTGGAAAATGGGCCTGAGACCGCCACCCATTTTCGGCAAGAGGAATTAGCGACAGTAAAAACCTGACTCGCTAGCGTCGGGTGTACTGTTTCCGCCGCTCTCTCCTTTAACAGTCTCAATGCCTCAGCGAGAAGCACGTGACTGACACTGCTTCTTACAGAGGGCTCGACCACGGCTTGAATCGCGGGGTCTGCGAGCAAAACTGTAGCGAGAACCTCGTTTTATATGTTCAACACCCAATATTATATACCAGGAATGGCCTGCCAGGCCTGGGCTCGTAAAGCCAGGGGTTGAATTAGATTCGGGGGCTGGCCGCTTAGTAATAGGGGCCTGTTAGCCGGGTTGCTTGTGCTGTAACACTGTGGGGATAGTGTTAGTTTTGGCGGTGCAGGCTTTGCAGTGGGCGCGCGCCTCACATTTATATTGTGTGTGCGAGAGTGAACTTTGTGAAAAGTGCTTGGGTGCAGGAGTGCAGACTGTAAAGTGGGCACATTTCCTACATAGAAAGCTCTTTTGTGTGTAGTGTAAACAATGTGCAGTGGCGCACAACCTACGTAGAATACCCACGGTGCAAACCAGTGAGCAAATCCACAGGGGTAAACGCACACAGCATTAGTGTGCAGACGAGCGTGTTTAACACAGGCTAGTTGACTGCAATATTTCATCTCCAGTCACTTAACTTAAGGGAACTGGGAGAATGTAAGGAAGTGCGGGTGGTATGTGAGCCATTCCACAATGCCGTTATGCTCTAGTCTAGACTGAAAGCACGCATGCAGACAAGCGTGTTTGACCACAGGCTAGTTGACTGAATTTTGATCTTTCTCCAAAAACGCTTATTGTTAATGATATGATTATAGATCATAAACTAGATGTGCTGTGTTTGACAGAAACCTGGCTAAAACCTAGATGAGTAAACCCCCCGAGATTATTGTTACAAACATGAGCCACGTCTGAAAGGTAAAGGGGGAGGTGTTGCTGTAATTTATAATAACATTTTCAGTATTACTCAGAAGTCTAGTTTCAAATATAATTCCTTTGAAGTTTTGGTGCTTTATGTAACGCTGTGTAGTGTAAATGATAAATCCCGTTTGACATTTGTGTTGGCTACTGTATACAGGCCACCAGGGCACAATACAGACTTTATCGAAGAATTTGTTGGTTTTGTATCAGAGTTAGCTGTAGATAAAGCACTTATTGGTGGTGATTTTAATATCCATGTCGACAATGAAAAAGACGCATTGGGATTGGCATTTAGAGACATTCTAAACTCTACTGGAGTTAGACAACACGTATCGGGACCCACTCATCGCCTTAATTATACTTTAGATCTAATAATGTCACATGGAATAAATGTTGATACTGTTAAAATTCTGCAGCAGAGCGATGACATCTCAAATCATTACCTAATATCATGTATACTTAATTTACCTAAGGCTGCAAAGCCATCCCCTCGCTTAAAATATGGCAGGAAGATAACCGCTGCGACTAAAGATTGCTTTGTACATAATCTTCCTCATCAGTTCCATCTCCTCAGCATTTCAGATAGCCAAGAGGAACCTGATGTTGCAACAGAAACTATTGACTCTCTCTTTACTAGCACTTTAGACATTGTTGCTCCCCGGCGCTTAAAGAGGATTAAAGCAAATAATTCCACGCCGTGGTACAACGAGCACACTCGGGCCCTTAAAACAGCAGCCAGAAAAATGGAGCGCAGCTGGAAGAAAACAAAACTGGAGGTTTTTTTCGCAATTTGTGGAAAGAGAGCGTGATTGCATATAGAAAGGCCATAAAAACTGCTAAATCTGCTTATTTCTCAACTCTTTTAGAAGAAAACAAACACAACCCTAGGCATTTATTTGATACAGTGGCTAAATTAACAAAAAATTAAGCTTCAACTTCTGACGTTTGTAAACAACACAGCAGTAATGACTTTATGAACTTCTTTACTAGTAAGATTGATAATATTAGGAATAAAATTATAACCATGCAGCCGTCTACTACAGTATCACTTCAGACAGAGCATTGTAGTGTCACTGAGGAAAAAATACACTCATTCACTGCTATAGGAGGAGAAGAATTGGCTAAACTTGACCCTATACTGACTAGGCTATTAAAAGAGATACTTCTAGAGGTCATAGATCATCTGCTTATTATTATTAATTTACCCTTGACATTAGGATATGTACCGAAAATTTTTAAGTTGGCTAAATTAAACCACTTATTAAAAAAACGCAACTTGATCCTAAAGAATTAGTCAATTACAGGCCAATCTCGAATCTACTGTTTCTATCAAAAATACTAGAAAAGGCAGTGAATTCAAACAAAGAAATCAGAACATTTAAGTACACAAGTTGAGTCATAATAAATAAAGTGAAATGACACAGGGAATAAGTATTGAACACATGAAGATAACAAGGTGCAAAATGGCATAGAATGCCAGGAGATCGCCTGAAATCTGTCAGTATTGAGAGAAACCCTGCCCACTATCAGTACTAATTGATATCAGCTGCTTTAGTCCTAATTGATGGCTTATAAAGGCTTCTTATTACCCAGGAGGCACACAGGAAAGACTTCATGATGGGTAAAAGCAAAGAACTGTCTCAAGATCTTCGTAATCTTATCGTTGAAAAGCATTTTGATGGGAATGGTTATAGGCGCATTTCCAGAATGCTAAATGTTCCTGTGAGCACTGTGGGGGCCATTATCCGGAAATGGAAAGAGCATCAGTTCACCAAAAACCGGCCACGATCAGGTGCTCTACGTAAGATCCCTGTCCGAGGAGTCCAAAGAATAATCAGGAGAGTTCTCCAGAGCCAAGAACCACTCGGTCAGAACTTCAGGAAGACCTTGCATCAACAGGTACTGTTGTTTAAAAGAGAACTATAAGCAATGCACTGATCCGCCATGGCATCCATGCACGCTCAGCACGCAAGACTCCATTGTGGACCAAAAACCATGTTGATGCGCGATTAAAGTTTGCGAAAGAGCATTTGGAGAAGCCTGTGAATTATTGGGAGACTATAGTTTGGCCAGATGAAAGCAAAATTGAACTTTTTTCAGTCATTCTACACACCATGTTTGGAGAAGAAATGGCACTGCCTACCACTCCAAGAACACCATACCAACAGTTAAGTTTGGGGGTGGAACCAACATGGTTTGGGGCTGCTTTTCAGCAAGGGGTACTGGCACACTTCATATTATTGAAGGCAGGATGAATGGAGAAATGTACCGGGGAATTCTGGATAAAAATCTGCTTCCATCTACCAGAAAGCTGAAAATTAAAAGAGGGTGGACATTTCAGCAAGACCATGATCCCAAACACAAGGTCAAGGAAACAATGAAGTGGTTTCAAAAAAAGAAAATCAAGTTGCTTGAATGGCCCAGTCAATCACCTGACCTAAATCCCATAGAACATCTATGGAGAGAACTAAAGATCAAAGAACCTTCAAGATTTAAATACCATTTGTGTGGAAGAATAGGCCAGAATCACTCCTGAGCAATGCAGACGACTGGTCTCTCCATACAAGGGGTGTCTAGAAGCTGTAATCAAAGGCTTTTCTATTAAGTATTAAACAAAGTGTGTTCAATACTTATTCCCTGTGTCATTTCGCTTTATTTATTATGACTCAACTTGTGTACTTAAATGTTCTGATTTCTTTGTATGAATTCAATATTTGGCTTGATGGCTACATCTGGTGAAAATTTTGTGTCAATAGTCCACTTAGAAATCCCCCTACTGATAAAAATGCTGATGTGTCAAGTACTTATTTCCCCCGCTGTATGTTCCTTTTTAGAAAGAAATGGTATATGTGAGGATTTCCAGTCAGGATTTAGACCGTATCATAGTACTGAGACTGCTCTCATTAGAGTTACAAATGATTTAGTCTTATCATCTGATCATGGTTGTATCTCTCTATTAGTTTTACTCGATCTTAGTGCTGCATTCGATACTATTGATGATCACAATATTCTTCTGAATTCTTCTCTTTACTATGGCATACACATAGAACATTTTTAACTTTCATTATTCAAATCAATTGACTGATAGTTAGGCTGCATTAACTAGGTCAGCCGGAACCGGGAACACTACCCATAACACCTGATGTACTCGTTATCATAAAAAGAGTGGCATCTACGCTAATGTTAGTCTCTCTGTTTATCCCGAGGTTTACCCCGGATCTGGGACGTGTGCGGATCGGATGGTGGACCTGCGCCTGGACATGACCAACGCATCCTGGAGTGTCTGCTGAGACCGTGTCAATTGGTGTTTCCTCTGAATTTGCCTCACCGGCACGTCATGCTCAAAAAACCCGTCTTCGGCGCAATGACTCCGATCTTTTATGTATTCATACTTTTGTGTAATCGACGTACCATCCTAAATAAACCTGTCTCTTGCGTGATACCCCAAAATATTCATAAACGGTGTGTTAATAGGCCAGAGGAGAACTAGCACCCTGACTGAGTCTGGTTTCTCCCAAGGTTTATTTTTCTCCATCATGCCTCGATGGAGTTTTGGTTCCTTGCCACTGTCGCCTTTGGCTTGGCTTGCTCAGTTGGGGACACTAAAATTATGATCAAAGTTATTCAACTAATTATAAAAATAAAATGTATGAATTAGGTTTTAATTAATTCTATAAACTATAATACAGATCTGCCAACATTGTCACTATATGATAAATTAAAATAAGCTGATAACATCACTGTTTTCTCCAGAACGACTGTACAGCCAAATCTAATTTTGTTGCAATATTGTCCTGTTTGACACTGTGAAACTGCTTTGACACAATCTTGATTGGAAAAGCGCTATATAAATAAAGTTGATTAATTGATTGATTGATATTATGACGGGACGGGACACAGTCGCCGGGCGCGCACACTTAAGTGCAACTACAAACAACTACATTTAAGTGTGTTTAAAATTATGTTATGACGTTACTCTGTGCGTTTGCTCAGCGCTGCTGTGACATGTTCACACTGCTAAGAGAAAAGCGCTTCTGCAGAATAAAACCGAGGGTAACACAGATATGACGCGATTGACAGGCGACTTGCTCAAACGCTATGCTGAAACGTCCTGGTCCTCAGTTAAAATAGCAATTTTCTCACAATTTACAAATAGTTGGAAACATTTGGGATATTGTAAGTACTCAACTGAACAAAATATATAACACTGGCCTAGTGGTTTTTGGATATTTTACTGCAAAAATACTAAACAGTGCACCTTTAAGTGGGGCTCATTTTTTAGGATCCTTTACCTTAACTTAAGTCTGAGATCCTGAGACTGTGCACTTCTGGAGACTCCAGGTAGGTTGCAGTTCTGGAAAATGCTGGTGCTGGAGACAAAAGGGTTCCTGATGGTTTCCCACTTAATTTTTCACCTTAGTTCTTAATTATTTTACAGTTAGTGTGTCTTTTCTTCGCCACCTGTTTTTGTCTGACCCTGATGACCCACTGAGCATTTCACTGTCCAGTGGTCATGCCTTAACTGCATTGTCTAGTATTGCATTAGTATTGTATCCCTCCCGTGAGCATTTAATATTTTTTGAATAGCTAAATCTCTTTTTTGGCTTATTTTATAATTTCCATTTCCAGCTCTTATGAACAAATATATATCCCATATAATTATTAAATACAAAATTAATAGTAGTTATTAGGATTGTGGTTTTTAATTGGTAAAATGTACCTGGAAAAAAAATGTGATCAGAAAATATCCTTGCAATTATTTTGCACGCAGTGTAGTGCTTTTCACAATATAGATTGTTTCATAAACAAGTTATTGTCCAGCTAAAGTAAGTTTTTTGATTGATTCATTTCCGTTGTAAATAATTATTACTTATTTACTTTGGGGTGACTTGCACAACACCATTTTCAACCAAAATAGAAAACTCTCATTGCGTTCTCATCCACATGGCAGCAGCACCAGGCGGCTAGAGAAAGCAAATCCCGAAACAGGTTCTGAAATAGTTTTGAAACTATACCATTATCAATTTTCGAAAAAACAAGAATCTTTGAGAATGGTGACGGCATGGACGTAAGCATTACATGTTTAGTCTATAGGTAAGCGCGAGTTTGTATGTGCGCAGGCACATCGTTTTTCTTTACAAAATTACTGCCAAATTATTTATCTGCATTGAATAATACAGCGTTTTCAGTCATTTCCGTTTCCGATAATGTTTCAGCTGTACAGAGGGGAAGTGAAGTGAAGGAGGCCTTCACAATCTGACCATCTGATCTGGATACAGCCTGGATCCAGTAGACTACAGTTAATCTTGGGATAAACAGAGACTAATATTAGCGTAGATTCTGTTGTGTTTTGCAGCACTCAACACATGACTATTATTCCTTCAGGCTCTTTATTTTCTAAACACGTTATCTTACACACATTCACCTGGAACACCATCATCTTCTCCCTTTTCAGATTACCCACACTACTTCCATACTTAAGCATTACACTGCCACCTTGTGGTTACACAATGAAACACCACAATTCCCCTCTTACTTGAAAGAATTCTGCATATTACAGATTACTATTCTGATTACTATTCTATTTTTCTTCTTTAAACAAAGCAATGAATAATATTACTGTCCCAAGCTTACGAACATTACTGTGTCCCAACAGAATAAACTTCTGCTCTACCATTGCATTACTTCCAATACACAGTTTAACATATTTAGGCAATATTGTTCTAACTGTCACATAACTCGCAACATAACCAAAGCGAGATAAAATTTTCCCTGAATGTACACATTTTCTCATTGCAACTCATATTCCTTCAACCACACTGGCGATCTACACTCTCTACTACTCCTCCTAGGATTAAATGTCCTTTGTGCCAGCAAGTTCTCATTCTGTATAGTAACAGGGCCCGTAAAGCGAGTTATCTTGGAAACATTCCATTTCTTCATCACTTAGCACGAAGATACTCTTCCCTATTTGCTGCTCAATGTTCAGGGGTGGTGAGAACTTGGAAACTCCCTTCTTCACATGCACTGGTTGTTTCACTCTCACCTGGTCTCTTGGTTTGAAAGTGTGGTTCCTGGCACCACGTCTTTTGTCAGTATACCTTTTGCTCTTGAGCTGTTTGGCACTCACGGTATCTTTCACCTGAGCACATTTGTTGCTTTTGGGCCAACAGGGAAGATATTCAGCTTTGTGCGCATTTTGCGATGGTGAAGAAGTTCAGAGGGGGAAACGCCCGTAATACTGTGTGGAGTAGCTCTGTAGCTTTGCAAGAACTCAGTCACTGCATGTTTCCATGGTTTCCTCATTTGTTCTGCTGAGAGGATGCATTCTTTTAAAACTCTGTTCCAACGCTCCAAAGCACCATTGCACTGTGGATGGTACACACTACTACGGATGTTACGTATTCCCCTCTCCTTTAAGAAAGCTGCAAACACACTGGAGAGGAATTGAGGCCCATTGTCAGTTACAATACACTTTGGATTTCCCTCTCTACTGCAAACCGATTGGAGGAATGACATGACTACCTCGGCAGTAAAGTTTGGAGAAAACGCCACCTCAGGCCACTTACTGTGGTAATCCACCAGAGAGATGGCAAAACGGCAGTCAGAAGGTCCTCTATCAAAAGGTCCAATTATATCGATCCCTAGTTTCTGCCATGGTTCAGAAGGCAGTCTGACAGGCTGAACAGGAGCAGGGGCTGCTTTAGCTGATTTATCATTAAATTGGCATGTCAAGCAGGAGGAAACAGCAGACTGTACTTGAGCATCCATTTGAGGCCACCAGAATAGTTCACACAGCTTCTGTTTAGTTTGGACTATTCCTTGATGTGTCTCATGTGCCAGATTTTTCAGCTTACAGTGCAAAGTAGAAGGAACGATAACACGATGTTCGCCTCTCATCACCAGCACACCATCAACACACAGTTCATCACAGATGCGAAAGAAAGGCACCAGAACAGGATCCAGGTCACAGCCTTTTTTCGGCCAGCCCTGCCCAATTAGCAAACGCAGCTGGGTTAACTCTGGACAGGATTCCGAAGCAACTACGAAATCCTCCACAGACAATGTAGACAATCCAGTAACAAAAGCAGCCATTTCTGGTTCCACAGCACCATCATTTTCTGTTGGCAGTGGCAGTCTGGATAAGCAATCCGCAGCACAATTAAGACGTCCAGGTCGGTAGATCACATCATATGTGTAGCAAAGCAAGCGTGCTGACCACCGGGCGACCCGTATACCAGCCCGGCCAATGCCTTTGGTTGCCATAAGTGTAGTGAGTGCACTATGATCAGTTCTGAGGGTAAATTGTCGACCCCATAAATATGGCCGCCACTTTTCTACAGCCCAGACACAGTCGATATACAGTATACACAGTTGATATACAATATACAGTCGAATATTCTCTCGACTGTAGAATATTTCCTTCCGGCCGCTGTCAGGGTTCTAGAAGCAAACGCTACAGTTCTCTCAACCTTGTCTGCGTGTATTTGTGTCAAAACCCCACCCAATCCATAGTCAGAGGCGTCAGTCGAAACTATTGTAGGAAGGGAAGGGTCGAACAACGCAAGCACAGGGCTTCCAGAAAGCAGTTCTTTCAACTGTTTGAAGCTGCGATCAGCGGAAACAGTCCATTCAAACTTAGTATCTGATGCATCTCTCAGGAGCGCACGTAATGGCACAGCAACAGAAGCAAATTTAGGCAAGAATTTGTCGTACCACGAAATCAGTCCAAAGAACGAGCGTAAAGGAGCAATATCGTGCGGTGCAGGGGCTTCGATGATTGCAGACTTGTGCTCCTCATCTGGAAAAAGTAGATTGGAAACTACATGGCCAAGGAATTTTAGGGACAACTGGCTGAACGTACACTTCTCCCAGTTCAGTTGTAGTCCTGCATCTGACAAGCGCTGCATGACTGAACGTAGCGTCGCATCGTGAGTTTCTTGAGTAGCGGCATACACAATAATATCATCCAGGTAGTTCCTTACTCCTTGTATGCCTTTCAGGACGGTTTCCATCATCTTTTGAAACGCAGATGGGGCGGAAGCCAGGCCATATGGAACTCGGCAGTATCTAAAGAGGCCATCATGCATAATAAAAGCTGTCATGTCCCAGCACATGTACACCTCATGTAAGGTAAGCTGATGATAAGCAGCCGCCAAATCAATTGTTGTGAACACTGATGCGCCTCGAAGTTCACTCAAAAGTTCATCTATATGCGGCAGAGGATGGCTGTCAACGATCAGGGCCTTATTTGGCTCACGCAGATCAACACAGAGCCGTATTTTACCTCCTTTCTTCGTAGTGACAACAATAGGAGAAATCCAAGGGGAAGAATCGATTTTCTCAATTATGCCTCTTTGCAATAATGAGTCAAGTTCTGCAGAAACAGCTTGTCGGACAGAGTATGGAAGTCGACGAAGCTTTTTCCGTATTGGTGTAGCATCAGGTTTGACTATAGGCTTATGAATGAAGCCTTTCACACAGCCCACAGAAGCCTCTGGAGCAGGAACGGTTTCACCGACCACTGCGTGTAATTCGTCAGGTGCAGTAACAGTACCAAAGTGAAAAGAACAGTTCAAGGCTCGAATTAAGTCCATTCCCATCAAAGCAGAGCCCCCTTTCACAATAAAAAGACAAGCAGTGGTTACCTTATCATTCAGGGAGACATTTGCATTTAAACATCCAAGAACTGGAATGCTTTCTTTCAAGTACGTGACCAGTTTCACTTTAGGAGCAGTAAGTGATCAGTCCAAAAAATGTCTTTTGTACAAAGCCTCAGGCAGAATTGACACTGAAGAGCCTGTGTCCACAACTAATTTAGTCTCAACGAAAACACCATTTGGCACTGTGACATTAACACTGCATAAAAGTTTGTCTGCATGAGTATTTACAGTATCAGTCAAAAGAACGACAACGTCATGGCCCACTTCCCTAACATTCTTGGAAGAACGGCAAACTTTAGAGAAATGTCCAATCTTACCACAAGTACGGCATTTGGCCCGGGCAGCTGGGCAATTGGCAGCGTTAGCCAGATGAGTTTTAGCTCCGCAACGGTAACACACGCAATTCGCGCTCTGTGTAGTATTTGCCACAAGTTTTACCCCCTCAGAATGTGCTGCGTGTTTCTTCCTATGACTGAAGGATTTAGAGGCCACAGCATGAACTGAACTTTGTGCAGTGAGCATGTCCGAATTCAAAAGTGCTTGTTCTACTTGACACGCAATAGTAATAGCAGAGTCCAGTGTCAGCGTTGGTTCCAGCAGGAGCCTGTCTTGCACTGCTGGGACATATGATCGTTCGACCAGCTGATCTCGTAGCATTTCACTCTTCATATCAGCATAAGCACATGATGAAGCTAATTCCCTCAGAGCAGACAGGAACTGTGGATTAGTCTCGTCTGCACGCTGAGAGCGCTGGCGAAAGCGGTGTTGAGCGACCACAACATTCACCTTGAGAGTAAAATGATCCTCCAACGCTTTCATTGCATGTTCAAAAGTAGTCCCAGTATTAGGCAACATGTAGAACAGCTGCTGGCCTTCAGTACCCAAGCTGTGTAGTAAGATAGCACGTTTTCTGGCATCAGGCCACGAGCCTCCTGTAGCATTAATAGCAAGCAAGTAATTCTCAAACATTTTCTGCCAAAGTAACAAAAGGTATCGCAGACTCTATCTCCATTGCAGGGCAAAAAAGGTGAGGGCGTAGGCATGGAAACCATCGTCGCCAATTTGTTGTGTTTTGCAGCACTCAACACACGACTATTATTCCTTCAGGCTCTTTATTTTCTTAACACGTTATCTTACACACATTCACCTGGAACACCATCTTCTTCTCCCTTTTCAGATTACCCACACTACTTCCATACTTAAGCATTACACTGCCACCTTGTGGTTACACAATGAAACACCACAGATTCCATTATTCCATCATCAGGTGTACATGTGTGTATGTTATATGTTAAGCATTTATATTGTTACTTGGTGCATCGTTTTATCTTACACCTTTAACCCTATGATTCAGGTAGGGTATGTAGTGAAATCTAGGCTACGTTTACACGTGGGCAGTTATTTTCATAAACGTACATTTCAATCTCTGGTTTAAAAAACAACAACATCGTGCGCAAATCTTGTTGGAGGGAGAATGCAAAAGTTGATAAATAAACTTTCGCCGTATCGGGTCTGCAAAATTCCAAACACATTTTCCCTTCTTAGGAATGACTTCAGTGCCGTTTTTAGTTCTTTTCTCAAAAGAAAAGCTGGACCAACTTTATATTAGGTGGCCTTAACTACTATGTACTAACATTTAATTAATAATTTGATACAATGCACTTATTGTGGACATACATGTTTGTACATTGTACTTACATTTTAAAAATACCTGCATGTAATTACGTCTGCCATTAATTTCTGTAGTTACATTTGTAATTACACAGTTGGCACTTCCCTTACACCTAACCTTAAACTTATCCACATCACCACACCTGTGCCTAACTCTACCCGTATCTCACCTCAATATCAGCAAAGGTGCTTTGCAATACAATTTGGACACAGTAAGTACATTGTACTTATTTTTTTATTTAAGTGCATAGTACTTAAGGCCACCTAATATAAAGTGGGGTGAAAATCTTAACTCCAAGTATTCTAGAGTTGCGGACAAAGCCGATTCGAAAGACCGCCATTCGCCAGCTTTTTTGTTTACAAATAGCACGTGGAACCTCTGCAAGTTTGGTTTTTCCAGCTCACAATTATGGAGAGTTGCTAGAAAACTATCCAAATTGGATGTGCTGCTGCTAGTTACATATCTGTGTTTCTGTTGTGATGTTTTCCATATACAGTCTTGTTCAAAATAATAGCAGTACAATGTGACTAACCAGAATAATCAAGGTTTTTAGTATATTTTTTATTGCTACGTGGCAAACATGTTACCAGTAGGTTCAGTAGATTCTCAGAAAACAAATGAGACCCAGCATTCATGATATGCACGCTCTTAAGGCTGTGCAATTGGGCAATTAGTTGAAAGGGGTGTGTTCAAAAAAATAGCAGTGTGGCATTCAATCACTGAGGTCATCAATTTTGTGAAGAAACAGGTGTGAATCGGGTGGCCCCTATTTAAGGATGAAGCCAACACTTGTTGAACATGCATTTGAAAGCTGAGGAAAATGGGTCGTTCAAGACATTGTTCAGAAGAACAGCGTACTTTGATTAAAAAGTTGATTAGAGAGGGGAAAACCTATAAAGAGGTGCAAAAAATGATAGGCTGTTCAGCTAAAATGATCTCCAATGCCTTAAAATGGAGAGCAAAACCAGAGAGACGTGGAAGAAAACGGAAGACAACCATCAAAATGGATAGAAGAATAACCAGAATGGCAAAGGCTCAGCCAATGGTCACCTCCAGGATGATCAAAGACAGTCTGGAGTTACCTGTAAGTACTGTGACAGTTAGAAGACGTCTGTGTGAAGCTAATCTATTTCCAAGAATCCCCCGCAAAGTCCCTCTGTTATAAAAAAAGGCATGTGCAGAAGTGGTTACAATTTGCCAAAGAACACATCAACTGGCCTAAAGAGAAATGGAGGAACATTTTGTGGACTGATGAGAGTAAAATTGTTCTTTTTGGGTCCAAGGGCCACAGGCAGTTTGTGAGACGACCCCCAAACTCTGAATTCAAGCCACAGTACACAGTGAAGACAGTGAAGCATGGAGGTGCAAGCATCATGATATGGGCATGTTTCTCCTACTATGGTGTTGGGCCTATTTATCGCATACCAGGGATCATGGATCAGTTTGCATATGTTAAAAAACTTGAAGAGGTCATGTTGCCCTATGCTGAAGAGGACATGCCCTTGAAACGGTGGTTTCAACAAGACAATGACCCAAAACACACTAGTAAACGGGCAAAGTCTTGGTTCCAAACCAACAAAATTAATGTTATGGAGTGGCCAGCCCAATCTCCAGACCTTAATCCAATTGAGAACTTGTGGGGTGATATCAAAAATGCTGTTTCTGAAGCAAAACCAAGAAATGTGAATGAATTGTGGAATGTTGTTAAAGAATCATGGAGTGGAATAACAGCTGAGAGGTGCCACAAGTTGGTTGACTCCATGCCACACAGATGTCAAGCAGTTTTAAAAAACTGTGGTCATACAACTAAATATTAGTTTAGTGATTCACAGGATTGCTAAATCCCAGAAAGAAAAAAATGTTTGTACAAAATAGTTTTGAGTTTGTACAGTCAAAGGTAGACACTGCTATTTTTTTGAACACACCCCTTTCAACTAATTGCCCAATTGCACAGCCTTAAGAGCGTGCATATCATGAATGCTGGGTCTTGTTTGTTTTCTGAGAATCTACTGAACCTACTGGTAACTTGTTTGCCACGTAGCAATAAAAAATATACTAAAAACCTTGATTATTCTGGTTAGTCACATTGTACTGCTATTATTTTGAACAAGACTGTATTTCCTGGTTTGAGTTTGGTCACATGTTCCTTTGTTCAGTTTCCCGCCACTTTTCTGTTCCCATAGTTACCCTCGTTAGTCTAGTTCTGTTCAGCTGTGTGTAGTCAGTCTGTGTCACCTGTTCCCCTCGTTAGTCTAGTCTTCAGTGTGTGTATTTAGTTCCCTCATGTTCCTTTTCCGGTCTTACGTTAAGTTATGTTAAGTTAAGTTTATGGTGTTTGATGTTCTGTTCTGAGTCTGATTTGAATAAAGCCCATTTTGTTTGGAAGTCCTGGATCTCCTCATCTCTGCTGCATCCGACCCTTGTAACAGAAGACCGGACCTAACTACCACGACTTTCAGAACACTATGGGCATCTTCCTGGTCCCGCTGTCTCCCGAGTCCTCAGTGTATATAGCTGCAGAGGATCGCCTGTGGGGCCTCAGGCACGGCAGACGCCCGCTGGAGAGGTATGTGGAGGAATTCTCTGAACTTACCTGTCTGGTGAAATGGCCAGATGCCCCGCTTAACGCAGTATTTCTGATGGGTCTGGATGAGAACACCATTCGTTTTATGGAACCTGCCTGTTCCTATTCCCTGGTCAAGACAATCAATCTGATTTTGTTCCTAAATTGTTCTGAGTTCAAGGTTGAAGAGAAACCAGAGAATGTGTGTCTTCCTCATCCAGTCCCGTCAGAAACACATGCGGCCTGGCCAGTTCGCCAACAGCCAGGTTCCTCCACCTATCCCTCCAGTGGGCCATCCTGTGTAGCCCTTCCTGCCTAGAGGCCCAAGAGGCGGAGGAGGAGAGCTGCCAAGAAGCTCTCACCTCCGGCCATGATGGCTGCGACCACGACAAAACCAAGGGAGCAGTGGCTCATTCACTTTGGGGACTCTGCTCTGTGCCTGCCGGACTTTGCTCCATGCCTGCTGGACTCCGCTCCAGCCCTCCTGGACTCAGCTCCAGACTTTCCCCTGGACTGCTCTGCAGACGTTTCCCTGCACTGCGCTCCAGACGTTCCCCTGGTCTGCGCTCCAGACATTCCCCTGGACTCCGCTCCAGACGTTCCCCTGGACTCCGCTCCAGCCGCCCACGAGCCCTCTGCTCCAGCCGTCCACGAGCCCTCCGCTCCAGTCGTATAAGTCCACCCATAAGGACTTCTGACCTTCTGACTTCTTCTGACCATGGTCACCCACGGCTCCACCCTGGAGGCCTGCCAGTCAGTCAGGCCCCAGTGCTCCCGCCCCCAGGATTCCAGGATGCCCACCCGCCCTCCCCAGTTGTACTTCTATGGCGCAAGAACATGCCTTCTGGGAGGTGTTTCTGTTGTGATGTTTTCCATGTATTTCCTGGTCTGAGTTTGTTCACATGGTCCTTTGTTCAGTTTCCTGCCACGTTTCTGTTCCCATAGTTACCCTTGTTAGTCTAGTTCTGTTCAGCTGACTGTAGTCTTCAGTGTGTGTATTTAGTTCCCTCATGGTCATTCCTTTCTTGTCCGGTCCTACATTAAGTGAAGTTAAGTTTATGGTGTTTGATTTTCCGTTCTGAGTCTGATTTGAATAAAGCCCATTTTCTTTGGAAGTCCTGGATCTCCTCATCTCTGCTGCATCAGACACTAGAGTGCATCTGAATTTCTAGGCTAAACAGGAAGCCTTTCATAGTTTAAACAGGAACAATCATCTAGCAGTTTAGTTTATATATAATTTCCCTGTTTTAGCCTTTCTGGGAGGCTCAGCTGGTTCATGACTGGATATGGAAGTTTCTGTGTTTACTTGGAGTACTGAGACAGGTTCACTTCCATCGCCTGTCTATTGCTCCAGTCTCCTGACTCATCAGAGTGATACAAATCTAGCCAGAGGGAACATTCCATCTCCTGGCCTCACTTCCCCAGGAAACTCTACTCACTTCCTATGAAATTAAGAGCACAGGGGCTGTATGAAGTGATAACCAGGCAGAGGAGATGCACTACATACACAACTCCTCCCTTCAGTCTCACTTCACTTTGTCCCATAGTGAAACATACACTGGTGCTCAACAATGCAGTTGAAAATCCAGCCCTCTCTGAGAATTGGAACCATTCTCCTTCTTTTTCTCTTCACCTGTAAGGATACTTTTCATTTCAGTCTCTTGTTTCTGCTTTAAATGGATACTGAAATTGTCTGGATATGAATGTAGTTTGATTTTTTTCTTTTTTTTTTCTTCTGCAAAATCACCCTCTTCAACGTCATCTGACATCAGCAGAAGAAGCCTGTGCAGGTCTGTAGGCTGCTCATTTCTCAGAATGTTATTGTTTAACAGTGGGGTCTTTAATTTGGACTAAAGAATTTTTGTAATGCTTTGTGGTACTGTGCTACTTAGTGCTGTTTGTTTTTGAAAACATGTCCGTATGTATTATCACATGCCCTATTGTAAGCTTGATTCAAAATTCCAATCTCATTATAGTTGATAGAGCTATATATATACTGTACAAGTTTTAGCTCCTTTTAGCTTTGCCAGTTCATGTGGAACTATCATGTTCATTTACTTTAGTTATAAAGTTTTGAAAATCTTTATAGCTTTATAGAGACCTTTTAAAAATAGTAGTTATATATCAAATATGAAACAAAAATATAGATGTTGAATGTCCAGTTGTAATGAAATCTGAGGACATCACAATGTATGATGTCAGTTTTGATGTCTGAGGATCAAAACTAGGCTATATAGTTTGTCTAATTAAAATACACTCAATTTTTATTGTATTATTATAAAATTATGTGATGATAATAAAAAGATTATACATATCTACGTATATCTTAGAATTTTTAAGGCATCCTTTACTATTTTTAACATCAAAAAAGCATTACCTGTAACGCTACGTTCACACCAAACGCGAATTGAGCGTCAAAATCGCGTCTAGTTTGACGCGTGAACATTTTGAATCCATTCCCGCGTCTGCAGCTAATTGGACGCGTGTAGAAATCGAGCATTTGAAGCGAAATAGACGCGCGTTAAAGGCGTCCCAGGTGAAATATATTAAGCATTAACAGCCACATGTGGTTCAGCCAATGCACTACCTGGATTATCTGCACTGCATGTATATTTAAATAAAATATAAAGTAATGAAACTTCACTTCGCCCAGAGTCAGAATGTTTTAGTAGGCAACAATAGATTAATTGGACCAAAGATCGCCCATTAGATGTACACAAGACGAAGCATATGTCATGTTAAACTCTACAGAGACATCCAAGCCAGCGGCAAACGCCAGAAGGACTGGCCGAGGAAAGGCTGCTCTCGCTGGGGTTAACGAGCGCTGAGCGCCCGGAGATCGCCTGGATCTTTAAACTACGTTAAGTGACAGAAAATCAGTATTTTTTAAATTGTATGCAGGGTTTCTCATCACGTGGCAGCAGCAAGCAGACTCCTCATTGGTTAACGAGGCACGAAATGATGCCAAAGTTCAAATTTTTCAACTCGGTCGTAGACGCAAATTCGCTTCAAACGCCTGAATGCACAAAAAGCACCACTCGCGCAAGACGCTCAATTTGCTTCAAATTTGCGTTATTCGCGCGCGGAATCGCGTCCATCGCGCCGCACGAAATGCGTCTATCGCGCCACAGGACCTCCAGATGCGCGTCAACGCACCTTTCCATTGACTTAACATGGAAATCATTCGCTCCAGACGCTCTATTCGCATTTGGTGTGAATGTACCTTGAGGGCTTAAAATAATCTTTTTTTCTTTTTTCTTTTTTTGGTAGATTTTGATGTATACTTTCATTGTCCTTGAAATTCTAATGATCCAGTGAAGCTTAAGTTTATAAATTGAAGGCATACTTTGCCAAAATGTTCAAAGAATCCTCTGGTCACATGGTCAATATTTTAACTTCCTGCAGCAACAATGCACCCCCATATCAATAAGATACATATTCATGTTTGACTCTTAGGATAGTGTTCTTCTGGTCATAAGCCTTGCCTTTTTTGTAGGCAGACATACTGCTAATCCATGAGTCCAAAAAGGTACAGTTTGGTCTCACCACTCAGGAGTGGGGAACGTTGATCCTGGAGGACCTCTCTTTCAGAGTTCTGCTCCAACCCTAATCAAACACACCTGAAGCTAGTGAAAGTCTTCAGGTTTACTAAGGTTACAGGCAGGTGAGTGTTTTTTCAGGGTTTGGAGCTAAACTCTGCAAGAGAGTGTCCCTCCAGGATCAGTGTTTCCCACCCCTACCAAAGTGCATTCTTCAAAATTCCTTTTAGCATGTTCAAGTCAGCCTTTTATGTTCTTTTGTTTAAGAGTGTTGTTCACGAAGGTGTCCAAGCATGAAGTCAGTGTTTGTTTAGTGTTCTTTTTATAGTCTGCATTGAAATTTTATTTTTCTTCCGTTCAACTTCCAAGCTTGTAAACCTTTGGTAGGAAATTGAGTTTTTTTGTTTTTGTTCCTCATCTGCTTTGATCTTGATCTCTTTGAAATTATTCCCCTTTATGAAATTGTGATTTTTATTCCATTTGCTATTTGGTTTGCTATGGTTAATGGTACCATGCATTTTAAAACAGTGCTCTCTAGGAACTTCTAGTGTCACTAGGCTGGGTTTATTCAAACAATTATTTGAATAAAATGGATGTGTACAGAAGTTTCTAACATAGCTCTAATTCTAAAAATAACCTCTTAAATATGTTTGATTATTTTCCTTCCTGCCCCGATGTTTATGTTACCATACTGAGACCCCTTTGGGCACCACTACCAATAGGTAGACAGATTTTAGGATTCTGCCCTCCTCCATGTTTACTTCTCTCATAAGGATATTAAATAGTGTGCTAATTTACCAAAAAGAACAATAAGTTCATGAGATGAGTCTAAGGATTCAATATTTTTTTTAAAGGAAATTGGATTAGTCCATCAGTTTTCCAATCCAGTTCTACCTGTCCCTGGTATTTTAAATAGAACTGAAATGTCAGTTGAGGGCGTGTTAATTATATTCTCCCTGTAAATGCTACTTTGACACAACATCCCCATTAAACACGTCTCTGACATGACGACTTCACTCTTTTGAATAATCTTATGAATATCTATTGATCTAATATGACTTCTGACCTGTAATGTTGCCAGAATCATAATAATACACTGTTTGTTCGTTAACCAGAACTGAGCCTGATTTCTCCCACGTTTTTTTCTTTTCTTTCTCCATTCTGGCCCTGAAGGAGTTTTAGTTCCTTGCCACCATTGCCTTTGGCTTGGCTTGCTCAGTTGGGGACTCAAAATTTTCAACTAAATATCCAAATAAATTGAATTACTAAACTAAATTAACTATATGAACTAAATTACTGATCTTCCCACATTGTCGCTATATGGCAATTGAAATGAGCTGATGACATCACCGTTTTCTCCAGAGCAACTGTACAGATAAATCAAAATCTGTTGCATTTTTTCCCTCTTTAGCATTGGTGAAGCTGCTTTGAAGCAATCAGCATTGTAAAAAGCGCTATATAAATAAAGTTGACTTGACTTGACATTGTTCTTTGGCCAGAGGAGAACTGGCACCCCAACTGAGCCTGGTTTCTCCCAATGTTTTTTTCTCCATTCTTCACTCCCTGGAGGAGTTTTTGGTTCCTTGCCACCCACACCTTTGGCTTTTTGCTTGCTCAATTATGGTCGCTTCAATTTCAACTATATTACCAATCTGCCCGCATTGACACTATATGATAATTCAAACACTGCATGAAAAGTGGGATTTTCGTCAGTAAGCGGCACTGTAGATTGTCGTGGAAGATCAGGTTTACGACTGTACACGGCAGTTTGCAGGCGACACCGAAAACTGCCGTGAATTGTCAGAAATTGACGTGGGCCTTGCTTGGCAGTTGTCCCCCCCAAGACCCCCCTTCCCTTAACTCCAGGGGAGGCTTTAACATGTAAATGAACATGCTGTGAGCTATACAAATGCAAATCAGGGTAGCAGGAGTTTTAACCCATGTGACATTTAAAAGGTAATTTTAACGGCACTACATATATATATATGTATGTGTGTGTGTGTATATATATATATATATATATATATATATATATATATATATATATATATATATATATATATATATATATATATATATATATATATGTATATATATATACATACAGGGGTTGACATTAACTTGCTCACCGGCCACCGTGGCTACTGGTTTTCCAAAGTTACTAGTCACTCAGCATTGTCACTGGCCACAATTTTGCTGTTTGGAAATTACATTGTATATGTTTAAAGTTGATTTTGGCATATATAAATTACTTGATTTTGAATCATTTTACTTTATTTAGAAGATTTAAAACCCTTTCAAACTTTCAAATGCAGAATGACCCCCCAAATCTTGTATATCAGCTAGGATGTGCAGGTGGGCAAGGGGTGGGCAATATAATAGATTATAATAGGCTAACATGAGAAAGGTAATATGACAGGCTATGAGTTATTTTAGTTAGGATATATATATATATATAATTTAAAAAAATACCCTAAGCAAATTACAAAAACAATAGTTATTAAAAATAAAATGAAAATTCCGATACTAATACGACACAATGTAATTTATTGAATGTAATTGTCATTGGATACGACTTTCATCGAAAAGAATGTAACAAAATGTGGCCGTGGTCTGTGTTGTGAAATGAAACCACATTAAAAATTCCCTTAAACTGCGTTTGAAACATACAGCAAAGCAGCGACAGAGTAAAACACAGAGCCTGATATTATGCAAACATTTACCAATAATGTGGAAAGCGTTTTAAATCTGTTCAGTGGAAAATCCGCTGTGACGAATCTGTCCTCGTCTAACATCTGCTGTAAATCCAGGTAAAACTAGCTGCGTGCACGCGCCCGTCCCCAGATAACATGATCCCCAGTTGATCCGTAACACCGGCGGGAAGAAACAGCTGAATGCAATCAGTGGGCTATCTCGTCAGCTTGCTCAGTTTGCTGCCGATTTTAACGAGCAGTTAACTTTAGTAATCTCCAGGTTGCTGTCCATAGACGATAGGTTGCTTGCTTTGGAGTCGAAAAACTGTGTGGAAGATACTAACTTTAAGAAGAGAAGACGAGTGCCTAAGAGAAGACCAGTCCTAAGATTGCGGTAAGACTGTTATCTAAGCTAAAGTAACCTAAAGTAAAGCTTTTTAAGTAGCACAAGCTGAAATTAGCCTTGTTTTATAAAAGTGTTTTCTTTTTCTGGTCATTTTACAGGAAGCAGCACGCCGTCTTCACAACTTCGTCATAACACTCATTTAATTGTTTTCCAGCTGCATGTAAGACAAAGAGACAGTACGCAGGAGGTACAAACATCCAGTTCTTGCATCGCACGCAGAAGCTGTGAAGAGTTCAGCTCGGAGTCGATTGAGAAGAAAGAGGGTAAGATTTATTAGATTAGATCCGTTTTTGGTCAGTGTGACTATTTTTCAGGTGCATTTTACGCAGTACATCGCGCAATACTGATTGTCTTTATTGTTTGTTTTTACAGCTGCTACAAGCAAGAAAGAGTGTGTTAGCTGAGGATGAGGTGGGCCTTTGGAAGTGCGCTACCATAGACCTGATGTCTGATGAGGAAGACGGCATCGTTCGCGCGGTGTCTGGATGGACTGTTCGACCAGCCAGGAGCTCGCCGAGCTCTGTGCCACGCTGCAATCGAGATTAGAGGCGATTCCAAAGAACAGGGCAACGCACGACAGACGTCTGAAAAATGGACTTAAAACAGACAGAATGGCGCTAGTTACCTACAGCTCTGAAGCGGAAAACAGAGACTTCATGGTGCTGTAGGATTTTGGGCTTCTCGTGAGCTTCCTATTGTTGTGTGGGCAGGTTTCAAACGTTTTGCATTTGGTTGTGTGTTTGTGTTTGTTCTAATAAAGCTCTTTCTTTGAATAAACTGCACGTCCCTGGCATATTTTCCTTTCCTCAATAAATTAATGTCCTTGATGGTTATAATAGCGTAGTCCATAGGATAACAATGACATGAATATAAAACATAATAGCATATCACATGAATATGAATATATACAATTAAAAAATATGCAAATCATAATTTTATATATATGTGTGTAAAATTATTATAATTTGGGGGTTTAAATTTATTAATTTATTACCCAGGTTGACCAATAGTAACAGATCTGCCAACCAATCACGAGTGATATTTCTTGTTTCAATGTAGTAGTTTCAACCAATACTGAGTGAGGAAATTCAAGCCATTCCGGCAAGGCGCCGCCCAGAGCTGCTATTCATATGCTAATTAGAGCCAGCGCCGGCGCCAGCATGCCTCCGCAAGCTCCACATACGTCATGGTTCGTTTCCGTCAATATGTGGCACAGACGAACGCGACGTTCACAGGCTGTAAACTGACGTTAATTGTCGAAAATCAGCGAGATTTCCGGCCGTTTACGGGGACGAAAATCCCACTTTTCATGCAGTGAAATGAGCTGGATGACATCACTGTTTTCTCCAGAGCAGCTGTATAGCCGAATCAAATTTTGTTCCATTTTTTTTCCTGTTAACACTATGAAGCTGCTTTGAAACAATTGGCATTGTAAAAAGTGCTATATAAATAAAGGTGACTTGACTTGCCTTGATTTCTTGCTTTGCAGGATCTCCAATGTAGCGACTCAGGCGAATCAAACACACAATCGCCAGTTACATTTAACAAATATGTTTTGAAAGTTGTGCTGAGTGGCAGACCTTCCCCCAACACAACAGGGAAGGACTCTTCGTTACCCTGGAAACCATCTGATAAGATGTTTTATGGCTCAAAAGAATTTGGCCACAGAAGGTGCAGGAAGAGTGTCTTATACACAAAGAGTTTAAGACACAGAGCTTTTGCCTCAAATTATAGACAAACCATCTATAAATGAACATGCACCCCAGGACATTATATGTAAACACATAACTGTCTTGTAAAATTTTTATTCTGTATGGTATTTTGCATCTTTTTATCTTTGTCTTAACAAAGTACTAGTTCAGATAACCTCATATATGTCATGTCTCCTATCAAATTAATGCTCACTTCACGACTTACACTTCCATGTATATCACTTATTCAGAAAATGCAGTGTGTGTTTGTTGCATTAATTATAGTATGAAGACTCAGAGACCCACTGAGTCGAACTTTCAAACAAAGAGCCATAAATCTGCTGAGGAATTTCCCGCCTGGAAATCCCAACAATCTCATTGGTTAAGTCTAACCCTGGAGGGTGGGACTTCTTCCAGACCTTAAAAGACCAGTGGAGACAATCTTCTCCCTCTTCTCTTCTCCGAAAATCTCTTGCTCTTACTTCTCCAACTCTCTCCCTGTGGGAGCCAACACCCATGGGGGGGCTGGCACTTAAGCCATGCCACCAATGCAGGCCCTCCAAGCAGGCCTCAGCCCTTCCAAAAATCTTCTCTTCTACAATCCGATCTTCAAGAACACGAAGCATCGCTAAAGCAAACAGCCGCTTCCCTCCCAACCTCGGAAAGGACCGCCGGACACGCAGAGATACACGCACACAAGCGAGAAGCCAAAACGAAACCAAAAAAAAGAATGCAAGTATTCTTATTCTTACTGCTGTAAAGAGGGTGTGTTATGTCCCCGTTGGGACAAGTTAACTCCGTGAAGGTCGTATTGGATGAACTGAAGGAAAGCTGCTCCTTACCTCTAATGCTTTGTACCATCTCTCTCTCTTTCTCTCTCTCTTTTATCTCCCTCTAATTTCGTTCTATTCATTATTCTCTTTTATGTATTCTTTCGTTAATATCTATACTTCTACTCTCTTGATGCATATTTAGTATGTACTTTCTGTGTGAATTGTAGTGTTATTTTTAGTCTGTGTTTATTAAACCTCCAAAAGACATTTAATGAGTTGAATCTGTTATTCTGCCACATACACAAAGTCAATGAAACTTGTGATCTAACGTTACCTGACTGCTTATGCTACTATGTTAGTAAAGTAAACTGTATGACCATTTGAAATATTGAACTTATCCTGATCAGTAAAGTTAATGTTTCTTATGCGCTCGTAAAGCAGTAATCCCTTATTGAGAATTGATTTGAAAAGTCTATAACTAATTTGCAGGACAAACTTAGTAGGATAATTTCAAGCAATTTCATAAAGGGTTACTTGTATTTAATTAAACAATTTTCCCTATCGGAAAATTTTAATACGTAATGAACAACTGGCAAATTATATTCATAAATTCATGAATATTGAATATTAAATCCCTTTTGAGTTAATTATTCCCCGAGACATTAAACTCATAAGTCATAGTAAATACATGTATTTGGTGGAGAAATATCGGGCAAGTTTCAAACGTTTGTGTATGTGTGAATGATATTCATATTCTATTCATTGTGTATTTTTGAGGTATTAATAACCTGCACGCGTGTTTTGTTTCGTTTTTGTTTTGTTGTTGTTGGTGAATTATGAACGGTACGCGCAAAGCGAACCCAAGCATAAACAGATGCTGAGAAATGTTGAAGTAGCCGGATTATATTAATGAAATATGAACGGTACGCGCAAAGCGAACCCAAGCATAAACAGATGCTGAGAAATGTTGAAGTAGCCGGATTATATTAATGAAATATGAACGGTACGAAAATCTCCGCGTGATCTCCGAATAACTCTGCAGCCGTAGGCACAATAGGGTTTATCCGCGTGATTTCCAAACAAATGAATTGTAGAAAATCCATACATTTGACTCGAGCAATATATTATGTGTTCCATCAAAATAATGAGATTTTGATGTAGACTGTAGACACGTACGTTGCGTTATCCCGCTTGATCTGAACTACGGAAAGTTCTATCATTGCGGAAGATTGGGACAGGGCGAGACTCTCCTGTACAATATAAGGGGCCTCAGAATAATTATTATATCGTTAAGATAAACGATAACTCCTGGTTTAAGTCTGGCTTAGCTAACCAAAGACCTGAGACCTAAAACATTTGAATCAGAGATGCTGAAAACCGTCAGCCATATTGATAAATGTCTATTGGAGTCAATGTAAAAGGCGTGAATAGGCAGACGGAAAATTCCTGCTTTCACCCGCTTTGTTACTCGTGCATCTAGAGCACCAGTCATTTGTAAATGATTTGCAAAACGCCAGAGGGCGACTCAAGAATTGAAACGCCGCTTGCAGAACGCGAGGGCGACTCAGAAATTGCAACGCCGCTTGCAAAACGCCAGAGGGCGACTCAAGAATTGAAACGCCGCTTGCAGAACGCGAGGGCGACTCAAAATTTGCAACGCCGCTTGCAGAACGCCAGAGGGCGACTCAGAACCAGACAAAGCCATCTGGTGAGCATTTCCGCCTAACTAACTCTAGTCTAGGGCGGGCGCAACAGCGCCATCGTGTGGATAAATTCGGATAGTTTCACTCTCCGTTATTTGATTTTGCCTTAACAAAATAAGTTTGAGCCTATAAATTGTTTATTGCTTACTGTTGTACACAGTTTCATTTATACAATTTTTCTAGCAACAACCAAGTCTCCTTTCTCGCTGATTAAACACCCTTATTCGAATTTGAAGTTTAAAAAGAAACATAACTTCCTCTAACTCAAAGTGAAATTAGGTTTAAGTCACAGACAGTCCAATTGGAAGGAAGGACGCCACCGCGTGGCTATACCCTGTTAAGTCAGCGCAACACTAAATCCCTACGCCCTTCCTGATTAATTCTTTTATTTGGATAACTCCCACTTAGAGATTAATCGTTATAGGGTAGGATTTTTGATTGGCTTTCTGTTATTTGATTTTCCTTACAGGCTTATTTAAATTTCATTTAAACTTGCTTTGAATTTAATTTGAATTAAGTTGAGCTTCTAATTTTTTTTATTTTTTTTATTTATAATTTTATTTTAATTTTTAATTTTCAATTTTCAATTTTAATTTTTAATGTTAATTAATTTTTTTAATTAAAAATTATTATTATTAATTTTTTTATTATTATTATTTTTTTTCCTCTCTGCAAAAGTTTTTCTTTTCCCCTACCATTGGGAATAAAGCTCAGTCTGGTAATTACAAACGGTATCAAAAGTGCTTTTGTTTTATCATTACTTGACAGAAACTTTTGCCTTTTTCTAAATTGCTCTTGATATTTAATCTTCCACTTAAGCGACCTCAATTCACCCCGGATGAGCTAAATGGGATAACCCATAGTACAAGCCGAATTTTAGTATATCTTGAGCATTAAGCCTATTAATTTTCCCTAACACTCCCGGCGCGCACGCTGACATTCCTTTCATTACAGACCAATTCATCTTGTGTTTGTTTCCACTGTGCTCTTTCCTATCCTCACTGTTGGACTATCACGATTGTGTTTCTTTCAGTTCACCAAGAGACCCCAAGGAGAATTAGATAGTCCCGGGACGACCGAGCAGCAGTTCACCAAGTGACCCCCCAGGGCTACCGCCCACCTAATTGTCTAAATTGTCTAATTATCTAACTGTCTACATCAGTTAGCCAAAATTCCCAGCTATCCGTACGATAGCTCGTTAGCTTAGAACAAGCTTGCATTGGCTCTCTCTCTGTGTGTGTGTGTGTGCTGTGTTTCTCTCGTCCGCAGTAATGTTCCGTGCACCCAGTTCCGCCGTCCCGTGGGATCGCCTAACGACATGGCTGGAAGCGCTAACGGCCACCAGTCAAGGAAGTCTGGGGCAGCCGAGCCAGGAGCAACTGGACACCGAGCTAGACCAGCTGATGACACACGACCCCACGCACAGCTACTCCAACAAGGAAGTGGCCAAGATCCTCGGAAGCCTCGGCCACGTCCTCATCGCACAGGCACGTCTAAGCGAAGGGAGCTACGACAACCTGGAACAGGAGGCAGCAACGCTAAAGCTTCAAGCCGAGGAGGCCCGGAGAGACCAAGCCCTCACCCAGCTTCGTCTAGATCAGCTTCTAGACACAGAGAAAGACGACGAAACAGACAAAGAACAAAGAAAAGAAATAGAAAGACTTCAAAAGACCCTGGAGGAGCTCCGTCGTGACACCGACCGACGAGTAAAGTCAGAGAAAGACGCCAGGAAACACCTCGACGAACAGCTTCGGCGTGGCGAATCCCTCCTGGAGAGAGCCACTGATGAACTTAAAGACAGAGACATTAAAGCTAAAGTCTATGCAAAACATTTGCAGTCGGCACAAGCCGAGATCGACGAGCTCATACAGCAAAGACACGAGCTCAAAGATGAACTTGACATGGTGCAAAGAGAACTGAGACAATCATATATAGTGCAACGTTACCGGAAGGGGGAAACACACAACACACAGTTTCCCCTGACCAGTTACTCCGCACATTTTAGCCACGAAGCAAGAGCTACAAAGGGGGACGACAGCCCCCTGTTTAAAAGATCACCCGCCAGTCTCCACGAATCCCCGTCAGCAGCAAAGGAAAGGACGCCCTTCCAGGAAGTCAAGGTCAACAGCCACGAAGCTTCAAAGAACCTTGACAAGCTGGCCAGAAATATTCCTACCTTCAGCCCAGACCCGGCAGGAGGACACGACGTCCACGCATACTTAAAAGACATAGACTTTTACTTGCAAACTGTCGCTCACGCGAACAACTGGGACAGACTGTACCTGCTCAGGGCCACGTCTAATCGTGACGTACGCAGCTTTCTGGATCGACAACCAGAGGCCATCAAAGCGGACTACCGGCATCTACGACAAGCTCTAATTCGTGAGTACTTCGACCCCGAGTCAGACCAGGGGTTCATCACTGCCATGGACCTTAAGCAAGCTCGACTTGAGACCTCACAGAACTTTTATAACAGACTGCGACGTGCCTACTTCGGGGCACGTAACGACCCAGGCATGGAGGAGGACATCAACTTCAAAACTCTTTTCCTCCGAAACCTGCACCCTACCATCAGTTACCACCTGGGGGTGCTGGCGTGCCCGCGCAGCATGGGCACGCAACAGTTAAGAGACTTGGCTCACAAAGCTTACGTCAAACAGAAAACCATTTCTGAAAAGACTGTAAAACAGGCCACCATCTGCCCTGTCTCTGAGCACCACCCAGAGCTAACCCTAGAGGGCGCCCAACAGAACCACAGTTACCGACCCGTCAACAGAGAGTCCAAACCACTCCAAGCCAGCAGAGGGCAGCGTGGTCATAATGGCGACCGTCCACGGTACCAGAGCGATCGCTCTGAAGGATCCTGGGACCCGCCTCGCCCAGAAAGCCAGCGAAGAGGCCACTCTCGACGGGACAATGGTAGGCCCAGACCTGAACCCACGTCTGGCAAAGAAAGTGTAGCTGCTTCTGAAGTTACAGAGCTCATAAAGATGCTGAAAGAGTTCCTCCGACAGAAACCTCACAAGGAAGACAAGAAGGACGGACCAGGTACAGCACGACTAGACATGATACCTGAAATCAACCTTCCCGCCCTTCCTGCAACTGAATCATCCACCCTGAACACTGTTCCCCAACCACGGACTAGTGTACTAACTGTTGCACCCCCACACGTCAGCAGCACACCCACACGACAGCTGACAGCAACAGCCTCTAATCAAGACAGTATCATGGGGCAGCCCAGCGTACCAAAAAGCGCTGTTTTGATTGTTTGCACGCATAATGAGACACTTGACACATATCCAGACGGCTTATCAAGCAACACACAGGTCCCCACACCAAGACTCCTGGGAAACCTAATCGAGAAGGGGATGGCTCGAAAACTCTATCTGACTATCACTATGGAAAGGGAATTTAAGCTCGAAGCCCTAGTGGACACTGGCTCCGACCTCACGCTTATATCCGCCCAACTGTTTGAAAGACTCAGATTTGAAGCACAGAGGAAAAATCGCACCCTTAACCTTCACACTTGTAAGCTAAATGTGCAGTCGTATAGCCAAAACGACATCCAGCTCAAGCACGTAGCTTCCATCCACCTGACAATTGGACCTATGAGGCTGATACACCCAGTCTATATCTCCCCTATGAACACTTATCCGTTTCTCATCGGAAAAGACCTGCTGGACCGCTTCGAACCCGTACTGGACTTCAAACAGCTGAAAGTCTGGGCTCAAGTGCGTGACCCTCTGCCCCTTCAGACACACACATCGTCTGAGCAAGACTGTCAAGTCACAGAGGTCACGGGAACTCCCACAGAGCCAGACTGCCAGGTCACAAAGGCCACGGGACCCCCTGCAGCACACTGTGACAACACAGCCTCAGCCCCAAAGCCAAGTTCAAGTTCGCTACTTTGCACATTTCTATCCAAAGACTCTGATACCTTCTGCCCCCAGGTCATGAATGACCTACAGCTGAATGACATTATCACAACGAACAGTATCCCTGCACTGTGGGCAGACAACTCAACCAAAAGTCTACCACTGTGCAATGCAATCAGTAGAAACACACCACACGGCGACATGTGGGCACCCCCAAACCCCACATCCAGCCCCATTGTTGCAGTGCTAACCCACAGCAAGCGATCGACACCGGCTACAATGCCTCCCTTGCAGCTGCTATCGCTAACGCCGCAGTTTTCACACAACGATATTGCGGATATGCAAGCCTCTGACACTGCAATAAAGACAATTCTTGACCACCTCTCAGACCCCTCCAACCACCCTATCACTGACTCTGAGCTCATTGATGACTCTAGCCACAGACATCTACATAACTCCAGACACATGATGCGTATTCTGGACACCATTCTCTGGTTTGCACCCGATGGCAACACAGCGCCACGGCTTGTAGTGCCACGGTCGCAAAGAGGGGTGATGCTAATGTACGCCCACAACACACCATGTGCTGGACACCACGGCACCAGAGCCACGTATGACACACTGAAACAGGTGGCATATGGGCCTGGGATGCATCAAGATGCGGCAGAGTATGTTAGAGAATGGCTAGCTCGCTGCCAGTTCCAACCAGCAAACCCGATCCACAGAGCCCCACTGCAACACAGAGGGACCACGTTCCCATGGTCAAACCTACAAATCGACCGGGTAGAACCCCTGCCCAGGTCCACAAAAGGCAAAAAGTACTTTCTCACAGTGGTGTGCCAGTTTACCAAGTGGGTGGAGTGTCAACCAGCACCCAACGACACCGCCCAGACCACGGCATACCACCTGATGAATCACATCTTTTTCCTGTCAAGATTGCCACTGAGAATCAACTCAGACAGAGGCATCCACTTCACTACTGAGGCCATGCAACAGATCTGGAAATGCCTAAGAAACGCGGCCGTGATCATGCTCCTGTGCCTCCAGACAATCAGAGGCCAGCCACCACCAGACATCATCACACCGGGTCCAGCCTCGGGCATCGTTCTGAGAGAGCAACCTGGACTGCTGATCACCAACTGCAAATGAATCCTCAAAAGAAAGACGTACTCTCCTGAACTTCACATCAGCAGCGCAAGCTCCTCCAGCCCTGCACACAAACGCAAAAGGGGGGAGGAGCCCAAGCCCTCTGCCTAACCTTACACCAGCTTTAAGAACCTTCTCCTCCAACACCAGTTAGTCACCTTGTAGGCAATACTGCCAAGCCCCACACTATGTCATGCATGTGATTTGAGAAAGAAGGCCTTTAACGAACACAAGGCCGCCTCTGAAGGGATTCTCAAAACCCCAATGACTTTGAACTTTGAAACAGAGAAACCAAAGTGGATCACCAGAAGGCACCCAGCCTGGCCACAATGCGAGGCACCCTCTGGAAAAGTTCCTAGTCAGCATAGGACATAAAAGTGTCAAGATGCACAGTCCATCTTCCTAGGCAGGAGACCTAAAGGACTGACTGGCCATTGCGAAAAAAACATGGTTCCACCCAGGGCTGCAGAAAGCCCACAGCACACCTGCACCACACAAACAGACTTCTGGATGACAGGTGACGCACCGTCAGGGCACCTGCTGCCTCGACACCTGCTGCACAAGCACAGAGACCTGAACTGGGCTACTGTCTGCCTTATCTGCCATGGAACGACCATCACTTCAGGAGACACAAACAACTGGAGCCTAACATGGCTATGATGTGTCTGATCTTCCTGAATCTTTGATATCGCTCGTTGTTGTCCATAGGAGGGACAACAACTAGCGAAAGGGGGGATTATGTAGCGACTCAGGCGAATCAAACACACAATCGCCAGTTACATTTAACAAATATGTTTTGAAAGTTGTGCTGAGTGGCAGACCTTCCCCCAACACAACAGGGAAGGACTCTTTGTTACCCTGGAAACCATCTGATAAGATGTTTTATGGCTCAAAAGAATTTGGCCACAGAAGGTGCAGGAAGAGTGTCTTATACACAAAGAGTTTAAGACACAGAGCTTTTGCCTCAAATTATAGACAAACCATCTATAAATGAACATGCACCTCAGGACATTATATGTAAACACATAACTGTCTTGTAAAATGTTTATTCTGTATGGTATTTTGCATCTTTTTATCTTTGTCTTAACAAAGTACTAGTTCAGATAACCTCATATATGTCATGTCTCCTATCAAATTAATGCTCACTTCACGACTTACACTTCCATGTATATCACTTATTCAGAAAATGCAGTGTGTGTTTGTTGCATTAATTATAGTATGAAGACTCAGAGACCCACTGAGTCGAACTTTCAAACAAAGAGCCATAAATCTGCTGAGGAATTTCCCGCCTGGAAATCCCAACAATCTCATTGGTTAAGTCTAACCCTGGAGGGTGGGACTTCTTCCAGACCTTAAAAGACCAGTGGAGACAATCTTCTCCCTCTTCTCTTCTCCGAAAATCTCTTGCTCTTACTTCTCCAACTCTCTCCCTGTGGGAGCCAACACCCACGGGGGGGCTGGCACTTAAGCCATGCAACCAATGCAGGCCCTCCAAGCAGGCCTCAGCCCTTCCAAAAATCTTCTCTTCTACAATCCGATCTTCAAGAACACGAAGCATCGCTAAAGCAAACAGCCGCTTCCCTCCCAACCTCGGAAAGGGCCGCCGGACACGCAGAGATACACGCACACAAGCGAGAAGCCAAAACGAAACCAAAAAAAAGAATGCAAGTATTCTTATTCTTACTGCTGTAAAGAGGGTGTGTTATGTCCCCGTTGGGACAAGTTAACTCCGTGAAGGTCGTATTGGATGAACTGAAGGAAAGCTGCTCCTTACCTCTAATGCTTTGTACCATCTCTCTCTCTTTCTCTCTCTCTTTTATCTCCCTCTAATTTCGTTCTATTCATTATTCTCTTTTATGTATTCTTTCGTTAATATCTATACTTCTACTCTCTTGATGCATATTTAGTATGTACTTTCTGTGTGAATTGTAGTGTTATTTTTAGTCTGTGTTTATTAAACCTCCAAAAGACATTTAATGAGTTGAATCTGTTATTCTGCCACATACACAAAGTCAATGAAACTTGTGATCTAACGTTACCTGACTGCTTATGCTACTATGTTAGTAAAGTAAACTGTATGACCATTTGAAATATTGAACTTATCCTGATCAGTAAAGTTAATGTTTCTTATGCGCTCGTAAAGCAGTAATCCCTTATTGAGAATTGATTTGAAAAGTCTATAACTAATTTGCAGGACAAACTTAGTAGGATAATTTCAAGCAATTTCATAAAGGGTTACTTGTATTTAATTAAACAATTTTCCCTATCGGAAAATTTTAATACGTAATGAACAACTGGCAAATTATATTCATAAATTCATGAATATTGAATTTTAAATCCCTTTTGAGTTAATTATTCCCCGAGACATTAAACTCATAAGTCATAGTTGTTACACCAAGTATCTTATTAAACAAGTTTTATCTCATTCCTTGAAATCTCCACCACCATCTGAGTGGAAATTTTTTTTTCTCTTCAGAGACCATAAGAAGCGTAGAACTAATTATCCAGCCCAGGAATGAAGTTCAAAGAAGTACAAACGTGTCACTGATATGCCAGCCAGAAGTCATCCACAACACTGGGTCTCAACACAACTATACATACATATTCTACAAAGATTATCTCCTGCTAAATACAGTCCAGACCAATGCTACGAACTACATCTACTTTATACCAGATTCCAGAGTGAGCCACTCTGGGAAATACAAATGTGCTGTTGTCATTGAGAGGCAAAAATGGGAGAGCAGTGTCGAAGACCTGACAGTGAAAGGTAGAGTAACATCAGTTCAATGTCTGGAAGATTTTTTTTTTCTCGAATCCTAATATCAGATGATGTGTCTGCAGGTCTTCTGACACCAGTCCTAACAGTGGATAAACAGACACTGACAGAAGGAGATGCTGTTACTGCTATCTGTGCAGCCGAGGGAGAAACAGGTTCTTTGACGTTTTTCTTTAAAAATGGACCTAAGGAACTCTACCGGCAATCCACTAAAAATCACAAAGTAGAGTATAACCAGACCTTTGAAAAATGTGAACCTATGAATATGTTTTGCTACTATTCCATTAATCTGGGTGACACAGTAGACATTTCTGACAACAGTAATGTGATTAGTATTCACATTCAAGGTAGGTCAATTATTTATTTATTTATTTTGGTCATTAATACATTATTAATAGATTTAATGGATTTGTTCATCCTGGAAGTAAATAAAATATGTCCACATTGTGTTCCAATTCAGAGCTGATGATCAAATCTGAAATCGAAGTAAAACCATCAACAGATGTCATTGAAGGAGATCTCCTAACCTTCAACTGCATAGTGGATAAGACTCAAAAGAAAAATTCAGAACTCAAAATCTCTTTACTCCATGAACACACCATGCTTAGTAAGAACATGACACAAAAAGATCACATTATGATTGCTAAGGCTAATGATTCTGGAAAATATGAGTGCTATTCAAAGCTTGGTAGTGTTTCTAAATCCTCCTCTGTGAACATCACTATAAAAGGTGAGCGATATTGAATGTTTATTGATGTTTCATAATGTATTTCTTGTGAAATATTTAGCTTCCACGCGTTACCTCTTGTTTAGTCAAACATGTATAAATGTATTCTGCTCTGATAACAACTTGCTTATTTTTTTCCTCAGAGCTTTTCTCTATTCCTGTCCTGAGCATTCCTTCAGAGGAGGTTTTTGAAGGAGAACACTTTACCATTAGCTGTCAAATCAGCAGCTTTGCCTCAGAGAGAATTCAAAGCAAGAATATAACATATTTAATATTTAGAGACAAAACACTTGTAATACGCAATAACAGCTACAGTGACACTGCAGGCAAAGTGACCAATGGAAAATACATGTGTAAGGCTGAAGCCAAAGAGATTATCAAAGAGAGTTTGGCGGTGGTGTTTAGAGCAAAAGGTAGGCAGTGACTTGTCTTGCAAAACTAACCAAAAAATCTGATCAATATAAAAGTATTAATTACCCATTTTTTCCTCTTAAGTGCTTGTTTCAAAGCCTGAGATCTCACTTGATGGTCCTGTTATCATGGATAAGCCATTTTGGATTAGTTGCCACTCTGAGAATGGAAGTCTGCCAATTACCTACTCGCTGAAAAGAAACAACATAACACTGAACAGGACCACGGTGTCTTACCCGGATAAGAAGGCTAAATTCTTAGCCTTACTATCGACTCCTTCAGACATTAGTTACTTGTGTGAAGCAGAGAATAATGGTCAAGTCTCAATCAAGATGAGTGAAACACTACATGTAACTGTAATAGGTGAGTTTATTGTAAATATATCTGTATTTAGTGTTGATTTGTATAGGCTGAATATTTTTTATATTTTTTCCATAATAATGACAAACTTGCTTATTGTAAAGCCAACAGGAATGTGGTAATATATTAAATAAGTAATTAACTGATTCATTTTGTGATTCTAGTAGCTTTAAGAACTGCTTGTCAAAACAATAATTATTGGGAAACACTTTACATTACAGCCAGGAAAGTACTGAGTAAGTAAAATGAATTTACATTATTTTGGTAAAATTACCAAATAAACATTAAATTTAATTGTTTTGGTAATAAGGGAACAATATTTAATATTTGGGGAATAGAAGGAAAATTTGTGATGCTTGGCTTGTTATTACAGGGTAATGTATTTATGTTACAGGGTAAGTACAATAAAAACACGTACACAATCTGATATCACTCGAAAACATTTATTTAAAAAAAAAACATATTTACGACACTTCTATTAGTTTCTCTTCCTTGGCTTCATTTTCCTCATTTTCCTCTTAATTTTCGTTTTTACTATAGATGAATCTTAAAAATGAACCCCATGTCTCAAGCTATTCTTTATTTTATATTAAAAGGAAATACAGTATATTCACAGAAATGTTCTTACCATTTACTCGTCTTTTACCCTCATGCAATACGAGATGTATACGACTTTCTTTCAGTAGATGAGCATAGAAAAATAAGTAACCTCAGCTAATGAATACTCATTTGGGTTCCTACAAGTTGAAGCATCAAACAGCACATACAGCAATAACTACGGTAATCCATACGATCCCAATGGATGAATCAAAGTCTTCTGAAGTGAAACAATAAGTGTTTGTAAGAAAAATACCAATATTTTAAACTTTTTAAACTGTAGACTATCGCTTCTGACCAGCAATGGATTTTGCATGCCATCCATCTTTATTTTACTTTTTTAAAATTAATGCTCACAACAGTATACAAACAATAACATAATGGGCCCTATCTTGCACCCAGCGCAATTGACTTTGTACGCCGACGCATGTGTCATTCCTATTTTGCACCCGCGCAAAGCGCGCTTTTCCCTCCACAGAAGCACGTCGCTAAACTAGTGAATGAACTTGCGCTCCGTGGGCGGTTCAGCGCAAAAAAGGAGGCGTGTTCCGGCGCAAACAATCCCTGGTGCTATTTTGCTGTTCCATTAAACAGTTGCGCCACTGACCAGAAAAAAACTGGTCTAAAGTCAGTGGCGCGTTGCGTTGTTCATTATGCTATTTTAAGGGCGCATGCTTGACCATAATGTATAGCGTGCACAACTCACATACACTTTGCTCATGTAATCTACACAGATGCAACAGTTATTTTTGCAAATCATAAATTGTTACACTAAAACAAATATTAACACATTGTCGTGTGCCACGAAGATGTGAAAAAATAGGCATAAATCTACCTTACAAATTATTCAGGCTTATTGTAGTAATTAAGGATCAGACCTGTTTGCCCAATAGTGGCAAGACATATATGTATATAAGGACATCTGACAAATTAGTTTGTCCGTCAAGAACCAGGAAAAAAAAATCGACTGAAAAACTGAAAAAACTGTTTAACCGACACTATTTTGGGTGGGTTTCTACCATCCCCATACAACACAACTTCTCTGTCTTTCACTCCCTAACGAAAGGAAAATATATTTACCAAAATATATCTTTAAATTTATTTGAAATATATTGTAAATATATGGAATAATATATTGATGGTATTATAAAATATATTATATATTCATGTAATATATGGCAAAATATACAATTGATTGCCACTTTCAATATATTGCAATATATTGAAAGATATAAATATTAATTCCCATATATGTGAATATATTGCCTAATGTTTTGCATGACATTTTAAAATATACTGCAATATATGTTTGTTTCGTAAGGGCTGCTCTTACAAGAACGTGCGCCTGGTAAATACGCCATAATAATAGCAACCCATAATGGAACTTGCGCACCTGCTTTTAAAGGGAATGTTGGATGCCGCTGCAGCCGCTCTGATTGGTTTATTCACGTTACGCCCAAACCACACCTATAAACAATGAAGCTACTTCAGACCAACCCATTTTAGATTTGCGTCGGGCGCAAGAGCCATTTATCCCGCAGGGAAAATAGCAACAGTGCCGAGACCCGCCCACAAAGTTACTTGCGCTCCGCGCTTTGACACTTGCGTTTCGTTAAAATAGAGCCCAATATATGATAAAAGCAATGAGAAACAAACAAGACTAGAAGACAGAGACATCATGAAAGCATGAAGCTTCACGTTGCCCTTTACTTATGTACACACTGGTAACAGTTGGTCTGATGCAAAAATATTGGTAAATTATGAGACCATTTCTGGGTGAACTTTTGCTTTTAATAAATGATAATACAGAATATTAAGCGGCATGGGATTCATTCTTAAGATCAGGGCTGGACTGGGGCTAAAATTCGGCTCTGGCATACCCAGAACATCCGGCCCATGAGTTCCCCGTGATTGTTTTTGCTGGGGTTGGGGCCTTAAATTGGAGTATATAAATAAAACTAGGACAAGGACAAATAATAATAGATATTATCGAATTTGCTGCAAATGCAGATAAACTTAATATTGTTTTTTTTGTCACACAGCTAGGATGCAGTAAAGTAAATTTACTTCTTTTAAATGCTGTCAGCATTTACTCACTCTCGTGTCATTCCAAACCTGCATGACTTCTGTGAAACACAAAATAAGATGTTTTGAAGAATGTTGGCAACCAAGCCATTTTGGTTAGGCTACCATTTGAATATTGTAAAAATAAAAAAACAGACTGAAATTATTTTATTTTATGGTACACAGAAATAAATTAATTTAGGTTTGGAATGACATTAGGGTGAGTAAATGATCACATTTTTGGGTTGAACAATCACATTTTTCAAGAGCTAACACATCATTTAAGTAAGACACTGATATATATCTTTCATGAGGCTATTACATTTCATTAAATCTATTAAACAAAGTTAATAAAACTTTTAAAGAGGAAAAAAAGCTTTGTCCTTAATTCATGGAATCCAGACATTAAAACTGTTTTATAGACTGTAGTTTAGTTGTAGGCCAGTTTCATTTAAATGTAAGATCATGGTAGTCACAGGGTAAAAAACATAGACTGTAAAAACCTTACTCCTCATTATATGGCTATATGGTTTCTAAAACTATATAAAACATATATAATAAACTATTATATTTGTAAGTTAAAAAAATGTAAACACCTGTAGAAAATACGAAAACAGCCTCTATAAGAGTGATTTATATTCTGCAATATTAATGTAAGTAATATAGCAATATTTTTAATAAATGTTTCTTCCAAAACACCATATTTCTTTGCTGTTAGCTGCAATGTAAATTGTGGTTCTGCTAAAGTGAAACGTTTGTGTGCATTGCCGTTTTCTACTTTACCTCGTCATGAATACATGCTCGCGGCTGTTTTCAGCTGATTCAACACAGAACCTGTAATGTTTCCATATCATACGATTGTATAAAACAAAATTCGGAGTCAAAGTGCCGTGTAGAGCAGCATTTAAACGCAGCGTATGTTCGTCAGCGGCTGCGCTGTGCAGATATTCACCTTTGCAGTTCCATGCGCTCAAATACTAATAAATAAATAAATAGAAAAAAGCACCTAATATGGGGAGGTCTCTCTCGCTTCGGCGTGTCAATTCAGAAGACAAACCAATGGGCCGCTGTCGCTGCATGTTGTCAGTGGTACAAATTAATATTATTATTATTTTTAAACACTACCGGCCCCAAAGTGCGTCGGCCCACCGGGCAAATGCCCGGTATGCCAGATTACCAATCCAGCCCTGCTTAAGATCCATCAGTAGAAATAATGAGAAAGAATAAGAGGAGAAGCCAAGCAAGAGAAAGAAAAAAGGGACAAACCGTGCCTCTTTCTGTCAGAACATTATTATTTGAAATTAAATAAATGTTTCCGAGTGATATCAGATTGTGTCCTTGTTTTTATTGTACCTACCCTGTTACTACATGAAACGTGGGTAACAAACACCACTTGAATTCACAGCCGGCAGATTCATTTCACACTTATCCTGTAACTACATGGAATAACAAGCACCACTTACAATGTAACTACATGGATAAAATTGCTTACAATATAAAAAATTGGTTAATTTTCATGATATTTGCCCCTTTATTCCCTAACCATTACATATTGTTCCCTTATACGCACTTACTTTATAGTTACACTATAATTACAGAAAGTAACGCTGTAAATTTGCTTTACTTACATATTACTTTCCGGACTGTAATCTAAAGGGTGACCAATTAAGTATTGTTATTGACATTTCTTGAATTTGTTTGTGTTTTTACCATTTTTGTTTAGATTAAAGTGATAATATCTAACTTTCATTGAAGAAAAATTATTGAAAGTGGAGCAAAACTGAAAATGTTTTTCTCCAAAACAGGTTGGTCACAATTATTGGCACCCCTAGAATTTGTTATAAGTAAAATATATCTGAAGTATATTCCCATATATATTTACATTTTTAGCACACCAGGGTGACTAAGAACATGAAATTGTCAAGCTATGATGAGAAGTATGTCAAAATGTTCATTTGCTGCCTAATATATCCCACCCACTAACAGGTGATGTAATGATGAGATAACCAGTGTTACATATATATATATATATATTTGGGAAGCAAATTCTGGCCCGTGTGGTCCGATTAAACAGATGAGTTACTGTAATTGCTTAATACTGCTTAAATTGCTTAAGAAGTTAATGCTAGTTCTGATAGAAATGTATCAGAAAACAGTGCATCACAGTTTGATGTGTATAGGGGTGCATAGCCGCAAACCAGTCATGGTGCCCATGCTGACCCCGAAAGCACTAAGCACTGATGCATGTAAGCATCAGAACTGGACCACAGAGCCATGGAAGAAGGTGGCCTGGTCTGATGAATAACATGTTATTTTACATCACGTGGATGGCCGTGTGCTTGTGTTGCTTACCTGCAGAACATATGGTACCAGGATGCACTTGGAAGAAGGAAAGCCTGTGGAGGCAGTGTGATGCTTTGGGCAATGATCTGCTTGGAAACCTTGGGTGCTGCCATCCATGTGGATGTTACTTTGACATGTACCACCTACCTAATGCCCGTTTCAAATATAGTCTGTTTGCAGTGTGTATGAGGTGCGTGCTGCGGTGCATACGCTATGCAGGACCAGCACGCGCTGTTGTGTTTTCACATATGCTGCGTTTACAGTGCGAAGCTGATCTGTTGTTTTAATCCACAAACACAAAATTGATTAATTAAAAAATTTCAAATCCAACCTTTGTTACTGAACATGGATTGTCACACTCTAAAAAATGCTGGGTTAAAAACAACCCAAGTTGGGTTGAAACTGCACCGACCCAACAATTGGGTTGTTTTAACCCAATGGTTGAGTTGTTCTTACCCAGCAATTGGGTTGTCTTAAGCAACATTTAACCGAACCACTGGGTTAAAACAACTCAACCATTGGGTTAAAACAACCCAATTGTTGGGTCGGTGCAGTTTCAACCCAACTTGGGTTGTTTTTAACCCAGCATTTTTTAGAGTGCAGCATTGTAATTATCTTTGTATAGCCTACACTCTTTCATAGATGTCACAATGAACTACATTTAAACAGCATTTATTCAATTCATTAATTTATATTTGTAGCCTTGTCCTTTAGATTTAGCTATAGGCCTACATTAATTGTTCACGCAAGTGCAAATGCATTTAAACATAGGTTAGCCTAAAATCGCAAACATTTTAAATAAAAACTTATAATAGGACAAAAACAGCCGACTCTCGCCTTTTATTTTGTTGTAAAATCTTTTTACAAGAAATCCTGCAGGTCATAAAGAAAAGTTTTTCCACCTCCAAGAAAGTTCAAGTGCTATAATATTTAACTGCTAAAGACCAGATAGGCTAAGATATCAAATTCCTTACTTTACCCGAGGAAAAAAGCCACATGTTGACTTTGAAAATTAGTGGACTTTAAATGATATGCATCTGTTGTGAAATTACTAGATTTTTGTGTCATTACATGTTTATTTTAATGTGCACAATGCTCTGTTACTTTAATTCAGTGTGTGCAGCACAGCAAAAAAAAAAAAAAGACTGAAGTGCGGAAATGATCGCCGCACTGCTCCTAGAATGGACTGCCGGACCGCATCTGAGTGCAGTGTGAAAGCTTTAAATGGCTAACATGGGTACAGAAAAAAATACCATCTGCAAACGGAATATGTGTGAAATGGGTGTAAGCATTGCTGCTGACCAAGTACACCCTTTCGTGGAAACAGGGGTTAGGGAAATTTTGGCAGCAAAAGGGTGACCAACTCAATATTAGGAAAGTGGTTTTTGCCCCCATTTGTCATGAGTTGAACTCAGAGATCTAAGACTTTTTCTATGTACACAAAAGGCTTATTTCTCTCAAATATTGTTCACAGATATGTCAAAATCTGTTATGCTGGGTACACACCAAAATATTTTTTATATCTTATAAGATTTTCAAAATGTGATGGACCACAAACATGAGGACAAATAATCCTAGATTTAACCGTTTTGCTCCTAGTGGTGTGCCATGATGTGACAAAGACAGTACACCACACAAACAGATTTTAAACCAGAGTCCCGACCGTAAGCACAGGAAATCTTCAGGCCCGTGAAGGTGCACGCAGGTGCATAAAGACAAGGAGAAATGCCCAGTCATGGGCAAGTGTAAGAACTGCGGGAAACCAAACCATTTCGCGAAGGCTTGCAAAACACAGCAAACGTGGAAACAAAAAAACTTGCATGCCGTAAATAACGACACTGACCAGATTTACGAACAGCCCCAGGAATTCTTAATAGACATGATAACTAAAGAGCACAGCAACGTGACAAATGAACAGGCTTTTGCCGAGTTTGAAGTAGGTTTAAAGCTACAGAAGATTCAATTTAAACTGGATACTGGGGCGCAAGTGAACATAATTTCAAAAATAAATAAATAAGAGATATTATCAGAGTCGGCCAGCTGAACCTAGCAACACGTAGGCTATCCGGATATCGTGGAGAACCCTTTTCCATGAGAGGAAAATGCAGGCTGCAATGCAAGCATAAAGTGACAAAAGCCATGCAAGAGTTCTGTCGTTGAAACTCAAGCACCGCCTATTCTAGGACTCAGAGCATGCCTGGAAATGGACCTCATAAAACTGGTCCTCTCCATACAAACTGGCAACAAAGCAACGATCTGCTGAGCGAGTTTGCTGATGTTTTTGAAGGAATTGGGAATTCCCTGCCAAGTGTAAAATACACAGAGCCCACTATGCCTCGACTCGCGTGACCTAAGCAAGGCGATTAAAAGGCTGCACTATCCTCTGCCAACCCTGGACCATGTGATCTCCAGGCTCTCAAGCACAAGATACTTTAGTGTATTGGATGCCAGATCAGGATACTGGGCCATTAAACTGACGAAGAGTCCTCTAAGCTCACTACATTCAAATCTGTAGTAAGGCGATACCGGTTCCTCCATCTGCCATTTGGAATAATCTCTGCACAGGATGAGTTTCAAAAGAAATTCGACAAGACATATGAAGGACTGCCCAGAGTAGCGGTAATCGTGGACGACATCCTAGTGTACGGTCGCACAAAAGACGAACACGACAAAAACCTGCGTGCAATGTTGGAACGAATGAGGGCGAGAGGTGTCCGTTTGAATCCTGAAAAAAGCGCAAGTTGCGTTCCTGAGGTCCGTTATTTCAGACACAGACTCACACATGAGGGCATCAAACCAGGCTTGGGCGCGGAACTCCTGCAAAAAACAACAACAATTGCATATGCATCCAAATCACTCACAGAGACAGAACAGAATTATGCGCAAATCGAAAAAGTACTGTATGCCGTTCTGTTTGGATGCAAGCGATTTCACCAGTATGTGTACGGAAGAGCGTTCACTGTGGAATCGGACCACAAACCACTAGTCCATACTAAAGAAGGCGCTATCAGCCGCCCCTCCACGTCTACAGCGCATGTGTTTACAGCTGCAGAAGTACGACTTTATGTTGATCCATAGGCCAGGTAAAGAAATACCCGTTGCGGACACATTGTCCCAAAAATCTGTGGCCTATCAGGACACATCACTAAGTGAAGGAATGGAAGCACAGGTCCATACTCAGCAACTTACCTGTCAGCAACTTACCTGTAACGGACGACAAGCTCGCAGAGCTCCATGAGACAACAAAACAAGACTCACAGCTCACAGCTTTGAGGCACATAGTGCACACAGGATGGCCAGAGACCCGACAGAGCTGTCCACCGCTGGTGCTGGAATACTGGAATCACAGAGATGAGATCTCCTTTGCCATCATTGTGCGGAAAAGCTTAAGACACAGTATGCTGCAAAAGATACACACAGGATATATGGGTGTGGAAAAAAGTAAACAGCAAGCAAGAGATGTCCTTTTCTGGCCGGGCATGAGTAAGCAAATAGAAAAACTGTTCAAAATTGCTCTATTTGCCTAGCGCACCATACAGTACTTCCAACCAGTGAGAGCCAATGATCGCGCACTTGATTCCCAAACGTCCATGGCAAGCAATTTGCATCGCGGTTCATCTCACATCTGATGATGCATCTTTAATATAGGTTGTAACTTGAAAATAATGCTTTATGTATGTTTCTGTCGATGAATACACATGCTGGCTCCTCAGTTATACATTACAACAACAGCGATAATAAAAGAAAAACTTGGGCAAACGGTCTCTCTAAGTAAACTTTGTTTAATGCATGTGAGTGCTGCCGTATCTTCGAATATGAATACGGGTGTAGAGCCAGAAGACGCGATTGAGAACTCACGTGAGATCGCGATGTGAGAAGATTTGTCCCTGTGCGGTCATCGAAAGCGCGCACATGCACGTCTCTCAGCACACAACTATTGAGTTCTCTTTCAAGTCTTGCGCTTGAATGTACAAACTTACACAATAAGTTGCCTATGTCAACATGTCCATCTTGATGAGTATCCAAGCAGACATAGTCTGAATATGCCTTAAGTGAATATACAGTCGAAAAAGCGATATCCCTGGGTCTTAGAGGAGCAGTAGCCTTTACTGCTGTCTGTTTACTGTCAAAGAAGATAAAGAATCACTCAGTACTATTGATTGAATAGGTTTTGTAAGTTTAATAAGGATTGATATTTAATTTAAACAGTTAAATATGCAGTAATTTTTCATTTGATTACTTTCTTCAATTTATTTACCTAAAAACTAATGTTAGACCTACCTGAAAAGAAAAGAAAAAAAGCATTATTTTATTATCTTTGCTCAATAGCTGCTTGTATTTAAGTTATTTGTTCTTTTCTTTATTTTTATTTGACAGTAGTCCTTTTTTTCTATGAACATAGCAAATACCGAACCATACAGAAACCGTGAACCTGAAACTGGGAACATAAAACCTAAAACCGAATCGTGAGTAATCTGTACTGTTACACCCCTAGCATAACCTATGCGAGGGGGTGCCAAAAATTTTAGAACATTTCAAAGGGCGCCATGACTAAAAAAAGGTTGGGAAACACTGGATGAATGAATTAAGTTATCTAGGCTATTTGACATGGCAGCACTTAAACGCTAGCAGGAACAGAAATTAGCTGATTGCTTAAACAGCTTTTCCGATATTAATCTCGGTGGAATTACCCCGAATAATGATATAACCGGGTTTATTGAAGAAAGTGCAGGTTAAGGGTACATGAGGGTAAATAAATTGACAGAATTTTCATTTTTGGCTGAACTATCCTTCTCTTTATTTTTACTTCAGTGCTGTACTTAATGTAGCCCAGTAAAATAATTTAAGTTACATATTTTCTACTGAAATGTAATATATTAATTGTTTTATATATTAATGACTTTTTCCATGGATATTTAATCTTATTAATAAAGTTATACAAATAAATTAAATTCATTGACTTGGCAATTGTTGCTACAATCAAGCTCTTGTACCCCCAATTCATTTGAATGTTTTTGTGCTTTTTGGACATATGCATCATAATAAATAGGCCTGTTTTACAAAACTTTTAGAATTTTCCCATAAATGTGTCATATATCACTGAAAATGGGAGAATCTCAGCTTTAATGTGGTATATGGCTCATATTCAGGATAAATATGGATCAAATGTGTTGCAGTTTTAAAAATAAGCTTGTGTTTACATTGGAATTTCTCAAAAACATGATTTTCTGAGCCCGAAATTCAGCAAATCTTTAACATAGCCATACTGAGTTAATATTAGATATATCAAGGTAATATTTTAACAGAATGTTCTTTACATTTTGTAGGATGATTTTGTGTATAAATCATAAAAAAATGACTTTAGGAGATTTTTCTCAGACAGGGTCACATATTATAGCCGTTGACTACTACAGTCGTTATTTCGAGCTAGAAAAAAATACACTCAACATCTGCGGCTGCGGTGATCCAACAGCTCAAAGGAATGTTTGCGCGCCATGGAGTGCCAGAGAAGATCATGTCAGATAACACTCCGCAATACAGTTTTGACAGGAGTTCAGTGGTTTTGTGAAACAGTTGGACTTTGTGCACACAACAACAAGCCCATACTATGTCCAAAGTAATGGCCTCGCAGAAAAAAAGTCCAAACCGCAAAGCATATACCACAAGAGCGTGCACACTGCATGAAAAGTGGGATTTTCGTCAGTAAGCGGCACTGTAGATTGTCGTGGAAGATCAGGTTTACGACTGCACACGGCAGTTTGCAGGCGACACCGAAAACTGCCGTGAATTGTCAGAAATTGACGTGGGCCTTGCTTGGCAGTTGTCCCCCCCAAGACCCCCCTTCCCTTAACTCCAGGGGAGGCTTTAACATGTAAATGAACATGCTGTGAGCTATACAAATGCAAATCAGGGTAGCAGGAGTTTTAACCCATGTGACATTTAAAAGGTATTAACTTCCTTCTAAGAAAATCTCTTAGATAGATCAGGCTCAGTATAGCCTAATTGTAAAATCTTAAACTTAAGCTTGAATTTATATATCTGATGAAAGAATTCTAGATTATTTATTGTGTGTCATTTGCAATCAGTCCCTGTGAATTCAGTGCGACTCGCAATTTTGACCAATCACCGCAACTTTTACCAACCATTGTGGTCTCCTGCTAATAAGCGGCGTCATACATCAGCAAACTTTATATATCATATATCATTGCCTGTCAAAATTAACGTGTTAACGCAAATTAATTTTAACAGCACTACATATATATATATATATATATATATATATATATATATATATATATATATGTGTGTGTGTGTGTGTGTGTGTGTGTGTGTGTGTGTATATATATATATATATATATATATATATATATATATATATATATATATATATATATATATGTAGTGCCGTTAAAATTAATTTGCGTTAACACGTTAATTTTGACAGGCAATGATATATGATATATAAAGTTTGCTGATGTATGCTGAAAGTTTGCTGCTCGCAGCTTCACACGTGTGAAGAAGGAAAAGATCCATACCTGAGCATTCTGGAGCATAGAAATGCACCTGTGGATGGTTTTAAATCACCAGCAATGCTTATCATGAGCAGACGGCTTTGCTAAATTATTCCTACACTGTAAAAAGTTGACTTTACTTAGAAAAGCTGTGGAAACTGATTGCCTGATTTTGATTTTCAAACAAATTAGGTCATAATTTTTGACTTGATACTACTTGCTACTACTTTGTAAAGTTAACTTGTGTATTTGTAGTGGTTACCATAAAACTTGAGTTCAAGTAACTAAATTTCAAAAGTTCAGCCAACTTACATATATAAGTTGGGGTTTGTAAGAAGAAATCGACATAATTCTGTCTGTGAGCTGAGGAAGTGTACTCCCAGAATGCATTGCAGCATGAATAAATGAATCACAGAGCAATAGTAACTCTGTTTTATTATTTTTGGCTTTATTTTACCATTTTATTTGCTGTCTTTTTTCAGTATAACCCCAATAATGACAGCAAATGAACTTGTAATGGTCTTATTAAGTGTCAAAAAGAAAAAAGCAATTTCTTTTTACCATTGTTGTGTTTAGCATGCTGAATGTTGAAGTCTGTGTGCACTCAAGCACTATATATATATATAGTCACCTAAAGGATTATTAGAAACACAATACTAATACTGGGTTTGACCCCCTTTTGCCTTCAGGCATTGATTCAACAAGGTGCTGAAAGCATTCTTTAGAAATGTTGGCCCATATTGATAGGATAGCACCTTGCAGTTGATGGAGATTTGTGGGATGCACATCCAGGGCTTTCGTTCCACCTCATCCCAAAGATGCTCTATTGGGTTGAGATCTGGTGACTGTGGGGGCCATTTTAGTACAGTGAAATCATTGTCATGTTCAAGAAACCAATTTGAAATGATTTGAGCTTTGCGACATGGTGAATTATCCTGCTGGAAGTAGCCATCAGAGGATGGGTACATGGTGGACATGAAGCAGTGGTCGGCAACTGGCTGCCCACGGGCCAAAAGTAGCCCACCAGCGATAATATTTGGCCCGTGCCCACATCTGCCAAATCTGGCAGATTGTTTTGATAGCGGCTGGTTCTGAAACATATCTGTCAGTATAACGAGGCAAGCTAATGAGAACTGTGCAGGTAAACTTCCGTCATATCAAGAGACACTCGTCTAGTGGCCAAATGCAAAAATATGCAGCATTTAGCCTCATCAGTAGAGCATCAGGCTCCCATGCGGAAAGACCGGAGTTCAAACCCCGCTCAGAGCCAAGAAAACATCCCCCACACCATTACATCACCAACACCAGCCTGCACAGTGGTAACACGGCATGATGGATCCATGTTTTCATTCTGTTTACGCCAAATTCTGACTCACCCTACCATCTGAATGTCTCAACAGAAATTGAGACTCATCAGACCAGGCAAAATTTTTCCAGTCTTCAACAGTCCAATTTAAATGAGCTTGTGCAAATTGTAGCCTCTTTTTCCTATTTGTAGTGGAGATGAGTGGTACCCAGTGGGGTCTTCTGCTGTTGTAGCCCATCCGCCTCAAGGTTGTGTATGCTGTGGCTTCACAAATGCTTTGCTGCATACCTCGGTTGTAACAAGTGGTTATTTCAGTCAAAGTTGCTCTTCTGTCAGCTTGAATCAGTCTGCTCATTCTCCTCTGACCTCTAGCATCAAAAAGGCATTTTCGTCCACAGGACTGCCGCATACAGGATGTTTTTTTTTTCCTTTTCGCACCATTCTTTGTAAACCCTAGAAATGGTTGTGCGTGAAAATCCCAGTAACTGAGCAGATTATGAAATACTCAGACCGGCCCGTCTGGCACCAACAACCATGCCACGCTCAAAATTGCTTTAATCACCTTTCTTTCCCATTCTGACATTCAGTTTCATAGTTCAGGAGATTGTCTTTACCAGGACTACACCCCTAAATGCAACTGCCTTGTAATTGGTTGATTAGATAATTGCATTAATGAGAAATTTAACAGGTGTTCCTAATAATCCTTTAGGTGAATGTATATAGACACAATTGGAACTTCAAAAGGAACCACATTCTTTGGTCAGATAAAACTAAAAAAGAGCTTTTTGGCAGCAAACCCACTTGATGGCTTTGGTGAAAACAGGGATAAAAATTACCCTTTGCCCACTTTTAAATATACTGCTGGATCTTTAATGTTGTGGGCCTATTTTTTTGCTGGTGATCCTGGATTCTAGCAAATACCAACAGATAAAAAAAATCTAAACTTGACCTCTTCTGCTTGATATCTTATAATGGGGCATGGTTATATCAAAATTAACACAAAAATGTGTCACTGAGAACAAAACTAAGCTTCTGCCATGGCCGCCCCAGTTTCCTAACCTGAACCCTATAGATAATGAGTGGGGTGAATTAAAGAGAAGCACCACCAATATGAAGCTGGGGAATCTGATGGATCTGGAGAGATTCTGTAAGAAGGAATGGTCTCTGATATCTATTCAGGAGTATTTAATAAAAGGGTGCCAATTATTATGGCCAACGTGTCTTGGAGAAAAGCACTTAATTAACAATGTGATTTACCCCCCACTTTAATTAATTGAAAAAATGTTTTTTTTTAAAAAAAAAGATCAAAATGATAAACAATGCACATTTATTTTTATTTTTTATATAGATAATGTTTACAGCCATTTTTGATCATATTTACCAAGCAATGACCTAGTTTATTGCAGACATCTTTGAGTTCATTGTTCTCTTGTCTTTAGTTCCAGTAGGGAAGCCCTTATTAACAGTCCTTCCAGTTCCCGAAAACATTGAAGAGGGTCATGATGTTACCCTGATATGTGGCATTTCAAAAGGCTCTCCACCAATCAACTTTACTTTTTATGACAACAATCACACACCAATTAACACCACCACAGTTCAGAGTAATTCATCCTCATTTGTCCTGAGTACAGTGAACAGAGAAAAGAATGGAAACTACTACTGCAAGGCATCTAACGTCGCAGGCATGTTAAGCAAGAGTGTCACTGTCACAATCAAAGGTGAGCTTCATCTTTCTTTAACATTTACAGTTTAATTAGTATTTTCTGCCTCAAAGTTTCCAATAAAGTCCCAACTATTTGCTGGTTCACGATTTTCATCAAAGTTAAATATCACCCATTGTTTTAGAACATGTTCTATGTGCAATAGCTGTGATTTGTTTTCCCTCATACCTGTAAAAACCCTGATTATGATCTCTTTTAAGAACATAAAGTCTGTGTCATGGGTTATTTTCCAAATTATTTTGAAGCCATGCAATATGTTTTTGTGGGGAAAAGACTGACATTAAAAATCATTATTTAATAACAAATATTGCTTGACAGCCATGGTCACCTTTTAATTTTATTGTATGGAATAGAGTACCTTGGACAGTTTTGCTACTAAAACCCCTTCTGTGCTCCACGGAAGAAAGAAAGTCATACAGGTTTCGAAAGACATGTATATGGTGACAAAATTGTTACTTATCAAAGAAACCACTTGTTTATTGAAACTCTTAAAGGTAATAAAGTCGATGTTATTTGTCAACTAGTTATATTCTTATGTCTTTCCATCTCTGTTCTCCCTGTAGTGAGCCTAGCAAAGTGGAAAAAGGTTTTGATTGCTGCGTTCAGCATGCTGTTAGTGACGCTGCTGATCCTTTTCGTTGTGATGCGCTACAAGGCCAAGCGAGGTAGAGAGACCTACAGCCCCCCTGCATCACAAGCTGCACACATGCCTGATTTGTGAACAAAACTCTCTTTTCAACTTTTCTCTCTGTCACAGGTAAAAGAGAGATGGCTGCCAAACTATCAGTGTGAGTTGACTGGCTTATGTATAAGTTAGTCTTGAGTTGATGGCATTAGAGGGACAAAATTAAGGGGTTTTGTGTTATTAGAAAGTCACTACACTCATCTGACCATGCCTGTAAAAGTCATGCAGTCCTGAACAGACAAATCTGTCTTAAAAGGAATCCTAGTTTATTATATATAGACCACCAAGAAAGTTAGGTAGCGGAGAATATTTTATAAGTGCTTTTGATTTTTCTCTCACCATTCCTCAGAAAGCCTGCAAGTCCTAAATCAGATGACTCTCTAACCCTGAGTCTCACCCATGACACCCTATATAACGCCCCCACAGGTAGTCTCTTTATATTTTTATTTTTGTGTCCCAGTTGTCATCAACTCCATTCATTCTTTCACTCTTTTTACCATTAGTCCATGTTGTGGTCATTCACCTTTTCAGACCAAAACTCTTGCAAACACTGACAAATCCTAACTTAAAACATAGGACTTTTTAATATTGAGTCCTTGTATGATAAGACACCAAAAGGTTGGCCATGTGGACAGAAGTTCTTTCTATAGTTTTGTGGCATGCCAAAGCTACAATGGATCCAGTAAGTTTTTATTTGTATTTGTTTACTGATAACTTTTCAGTGAACAGTTCCTCCACCAGTTTTCTTAGTGTATATATATATATATATATATATATATATATATATATATATATATATATATATATATATATATATATATATATATATATATATATATATATATATATATATATATATAACCATTTGTAATGGAAAGATTCCATGGAAGGTAAAGGTTTTCCAATTACTTTTATTTTTAAGGATGATGGAGCTCATCTCATGTCATTGGTGGCGAGCTAATGCTACTGTTAGGAGCATATTCAATGTGATTCTTTGTTAAACTGTCCTCACACTTACAGAGTGTGAAGCCCCCCCCCCCCCCCCCCCCACACCACCACCACCACAAACAAACACACACACATACTTCCTGTTAAAAAACAACTTCATTGTTTTAGAGAATATGCTGTTCGGTCAAACAAACACATCCTGTCCATGAGTCAAGAGGACAGACCAGGAGTATTCAGGCTTTTCTGTCTGTGTTTACAACTTATGCATGCATGTGTTAATCTGTTTATCATTATATCATTATATTTAGTTGCCAGTTTCCACTCTATACTGTACTAAGACTCTGACGCTGAAAAACTGTCTAATCCCACATGCAGAGCTACACTTTGATGACCTTTTTATTTTGCGGGCAAGGTGACCTATGGAACATTAGGTCACCACAATTAATGAAAACAACTACAGAATCCCAACAAGGGTGTAGTGAAGGGTCAAAAATTTGCAGGGAGTTTTAGATTAAGAACTTTCTGAGGAAACAAAAAAAAGGAATTTTAGAACCACATCTGACTGTATTACATTTTCAGATCATACTTTCTTTTTGCAAAAGGAAACCAGGAATCAAACTGGATTTGGAAAGATTTTTTGTTGTTGTAATGTAATATCTAAATGTTAAATTTGTCATCAAATTGTGTCACTTTTTGATGCTGGCAACTAAAGTATATCAATAAACTGCCCAATCTTCTCCTTACAACAGCAACAAAAAAAATAAACTCACCTATATCACAACAGTTTGGCTCATCCATCTTAACAAAATCTGAATCATCTCTTCACCATGTGCTTTTTTTCTGTGATTTAACTGCTTTGCTTTCATATGTGTATGTTTATGCTTCCATCGTCATATGTTAATAGATGTTTGTTTAATTTTACACTAAAAACATCTATGTCAATGCATTATTTACTTTATACAATTGTGTGTATGTGTTTAGTTGGTACATAAAATGAGATTTGGTAGGCATCTAAAATCTAATAAAATGCTTTATTTGGAATTCTCACTTTGAATTTATTCCCTTTATATTGTCAATGTCTGTCTTAATCCAGTCTGTATCCAGTAGCACATTTGTGAAATTTGATCTTTGCAGATAAAAGATAGAATTGTGTTAAGATCCACCTCCTTTGGTTTAAACAACATGTTGAATGGCAACTTTGCATAGGCATTTATTTAATGTCCAATTTGCTGCTTTTGTATTTGTCTGGTCTGGTGCACAGTCCAGTAGTGCCCAGACCAAAAAGTTTACTTAAGATGCAATGTCTCTAAAAGCAGGCCATAAGCTTCATAAATACAGTGATTGTAGCTAAATTTGAAACATTGTAGCTGGACAAAACAAGTTTTTCCTGATAGCTTAGGGAAATGTCACTGACTAATTCTTAAATGTGTTTAACATGGTGAAAGGTGAGCTTATATATTTGGCTGAAAACATTTGGACCCACTTTATATTAGGTGGCCTTAACTACAATGTACTAACATTGTAACTAATCATTTGATACAATGCACTTATTGTGTACATACATGTTTTTACATTGTACTTACATTTTAAAAATACCTGCATGTAATCACGTCTGTAATTAATATCTGTAGTTACATTAGTAATTACACAGTTGGCACTTCCCTTACACCTAACCCTACCTTAAACTGACCCACACCACCACACCTGACCCTAACTCTACCCATATCCTACCTCAATATCAGCAAAAGTGCTTTGCAATACAATTTGAACACAGTAAGTACATTGTACTTATTTTTTGATGTAAGTACATAGTACTTAAGGCCACCTAATATAAAGTGGGGCCAAACATTTGAACTCTGTTAAAGTGATGTTTGTTTGTGTGTGCTTGCACGTGCGTGTGTACATTCATTCCTAACGCCTCAGGTGACTTAATTGTTTAAAATATGAAACAAAAATATTATTTTAAAGTTTGGGATAATATTATTTTCAGCTGAGACCAGTGGCATGAAACTGACCTTGGCTGATGCACTCTTTTTGCTGTGTTTCAGTGGGGGTGAATAATAAGGAGAGTGTTTGGAGCGAAAGACCTCCAGGTACGTCATCACTCAAGTAATAATCGGAATGCCTTCCATGCACTTTCCAAACTCTTGCAGCATATACTGTAACTGAAACATCTCTAAACTATACTTGATTTATTTGTTTGTTTTTCACCAGATGTTGCTGATCAGGACAGCCTAGAGTCCCAGAATGAAGGTGACGTAGAGTACACAGAGGTGGTTCATCCTCAACCTGTAGATCCTACACGAAGTAAGTTCAATATTTTAAAATTATATCCATCTCTTTTCTTTCTCCTCTCTCCTCTTGCCTTTGAAAAGGAAGACTGTGATTTATTGCCATACATGAGCTTATTAGAGAAGCCACTTCCTGGGTAGGGCCAAACCATCCAAATTATCAAGGGCCCTGGCTTTAATTACAGAGACATCTTATAAACAGGAAAGGCCAGACTAATTAGGTTTCTGCTAACTCCAATATTCACTTACTTATCCAGAATAACAGTTACAGTTTGCATTTGACTCTTTACACAAACTTTTTGAAAAATATATTAAAAGAAAAAAAAATCTGGAGAAAATACCAAATTTCATCTTTAAACCCTCATATTATTTTGTTCTTTAGTTCCTTTGAGAAAAGGCACAGATACTGTATACAGTGAGCTTCAGACCTCTCAAGGTACAACCAGCTAAGAAAGCATATACACACACACAAATAGCAGCTACACAAAATTATGTAACGCAAACACGCAGAGCAGTTGTTCTAATGACTCTCTTATTCTAAGTCATATTTCTATTTTTGCAGGGGCTCCTGAGCACATTAACCATGTAAGTTCCTTTCTTTCAATTCTTACAAATTTCTAAGCCAGTGAATCACCCATTGTCTGCATTTTTTTTCCATCCTGCCATTTAACCTTTAAAATCAGGACTGTTCCAGTGTGTTCAAAAAGATAAGAAAGTGTAGTGTTAAAAAAATATGTTTATAGATTGATTATATGATTTACTGTGGACCACAATATTCATAAATTACATTAAAAATATTATTATTTCATCATAAAAACCTTACAAGGTCCAGTATAATTTGTTTGTAGATGTCACCTCACATGAAAAATGCTAACAGTAGCTGCTGTGCACATGAACAGTGATACAAAATTATGAGAACAGTGAACCAACAAACAGTGAAACAGCGCTTTCTTTTAGCTGTTGTTTTCAAATCGAAATCTCAAAATCAAACATGACTTCAACAAGTGTGCACCTTGTTTATTTACAGATCAACAACATTTATGGCCAAAGGGCAATTCGGGACTTCTTAACAGATTAATTGTATAAGTAATATCTTACATATGTTATGCAGAAAAATGACCAAGCCACTAAATGACTAGATGTGATTTGGGTTTCTCCAGTATCTTAATGTCATGTGGGAGTAGAGGACTGATAGTGCGTGTGTTTTTTGTAGACTCTGTCTAGTGAAGAGGGAAGCACCATTCAGACTTTCCAGATAGGAACAAATATCAGGGCTGTGGTTTCCTCTTGAACAGAGGGCAAGAATTTACAGAAAGCAGTTACACACAGTGACATCATAAATTCTGTTAAAGAAACAAGAAAGAGAAGAAGGAAGTAAATCTAAACTGTTAATCTGACATCAACCAAATTTTCCTTATTGGGATTTCTTGTAAAACATTTTATTTATTTTTTAAATAAACTTAACACTTATGATGAATCTTTTTCACTTCTTCTTCTGTGAATATCTTTGGTGGACTATACTGATTACCAAGTTAAGCATGTAAAGGGAGACATGAAGTTGGAAATATATCTTTTTGAGGATGTTACTATTTTGAATCATTTAATCTGATTTCTGAAAGCGATGACACATCTCATCAGTCAATTTCGTGCTTGTGTTTTTGTAGCAAACCCTGATAGAATATGCAGAACTCAACCATGATCTTCCTGACCCAGTGGACTAGCAGAAATCAGTCACTCCAAGCAATCCCTTACCTCACTCTGGAATACTGTTGCCTTTGTTAATCTCTTCTATTTTACACCCATATTCTCCTAAAACACTAATTTAATCATGCACAATCCTCTAATGTGTTTAATTTTTTGTCCTATTTTTTTTACAATGCTCTACTGTGCATTTAATAGGTACTAAAAACCACATGCTTTTCACAAGGTTGTTTTGAGTTATTCCATTTTTAATAAAGTAAAACATTTTTTTTGAATTTCTCTGTGTGATAAATATCTTGTTACTTTAATACATCAATAACTTCCCTCTATTAGGTTGAAACTCTGGATAAGTTTTGTTGTACCCTGTGTGTCACACTGCATGATGTGACTCAAACTTCAGGGGTTAGTTGGTAATTACCTCACATGAGAGATAAAGATGAAGGCATGCTTTCATCTCTAAGCAAATGTTTTTATCAGTTGACAAAAATAATGTCACATTTAGCTTGTGCTAAAGGAAACCAAAACAAAGAATTTCCTTTCAGGTTCCACTGGGAGAAGAGGATAATGGCCAGTAAATACCAGTTACACCCACATCATTTAGCCCATACAGGCTGACATCACTTGGTACTCCTGGTTAAATGAGCAAAGAACAACATGGAAAAAAATGTATTTGGTGTTTATCCACTTGGTCATTTATTCAGTATATTTAAAAAAATATAACCTTTGATTAAATATAAAAAAAGCTTGAGGAAAGAAAATTAGTTCACAATGTGGAACACATCAAATTTGACTGAGAAATGAATCTCAAAAGATAATTTAAAGCCATTGTTGTGTAAAAATAAATAAATAAATAAATAATAATAATATATATATATATATATATATATATATAATTTTTTTTTTTTTTTTTTATTAAATTAGACTCTAAATAATAAACTAAAACTGGCAGTAGGTGGCGGTAAATGTCTAATTGAGTGAGCTTTTCCCTGCGTCCCAATTCGCATACCAGTACTATACATTCTAAATAGTATGCGGAAATAGAATTAGTATGTCCCAAACTGTAGTATGCTGAAAAGAGTATTCCAAAGATACCCGGATGGTTTACTATTTCCGGTCCGAATTCGAAGTACAGTGCTGCGTTCCACTCCACTTTAAGACACGCACTTGCAAACTTCCCTAAGCTCTTCCCCTTGGGGGAATCCCCGCCGCCATTTTGAAGTGCGTTCCACTTTGTGAAGTGGACAAGGGAAGTTTATATGGACAGACCCTTGCTCCCTCGATTTTGACCGTTTTTGATGTTTCAAGCTTCATATACCACAATGCAACACGATTGTGACGTCACCACATATCGCGTTTAATTTACCCCACCACAAACAACTCTATGATATTTTTAAAAACATTTAAAACAACCCAAACACATCCATATACATATAAAATGCTGCATTAAACAATTTCGTAAAGGAAAAAAAAAAAAATAGTCATGAGTGTGTGTATTTAAATTCATCTTGTTCACTCTGTCTGTCCGGTCTTACGTTATGTTAATAAGTTCATGGTGTTTGATGGTCTGTTTTGAGCCTGATTTAAATAAAGTGTTTTGTTTGGATGTCCTGGATCACCTAATCTCTGCTGCATCCAACACCGTAACAATGAGGCGAGTCTCTGCATTAAAGACCTACACATGGCAAAGCAACGCCCGACTACTTTTCTCTCTGATATGGTAGGAAATTAAACTGAATGTGGAGGATTTTAACTGATTTTAACTGTGACAAATCTGACGATGATTGACAGGGCAGTTAAATGCGGTGTCACAGTAGTCAAGTAGGTGGCTTTTGGAATGGCCTCACAGAGCAGCGAAGCATTCTGGGAATTGAAGTCTGTCATCATCATGCGACAAAAATACATTTTCTATCTTATCTGTCTAGAAGGCACCAAATTAAAAAATAATTTCACATTTCTACTACATTGATGACCCAGTGATAAAGATTCATCTTCACAGCGCTGAAGTACCCCTTTAAAGATGACAAAGTTGTATTGCATAGTTCTGTGACACACTCAAAAGTATGTACTTTTTTTCACAAAAAGAGTTCATACTTTTAGGTCGTAGTATAAGTAGGCGACTTGGGATCCAGTAATTGAGTCATTCATTCTTTCGATTCCTTAAATTGGCTGATTCGTTCAGGAATTAAGTAAAATTGCTTGGAGAGTTTTGCTTTGTCTTTATATTTTCGTTAGCAAAACTGAGCAGAATAGATAATATTGTGACTAAAACAACACAATATTAACCTACTTATTTATTTTATTAAACTGCTGAAATATAGCCTATAAGTAGGCCGATCACATTTGCACTCGTGCTATTCTGGACAGAAAAACTTGTGAAATACTCCTTATAAATTATGATGTAAATGTTAAGGGTGTTTTCACATTTGTAGTTTAGTTCAAAACGTGAAAGCTGTCATGTGGCCCTCAGGTAGCCTAGATGCAAGCCGAATTTAGCCCGTCCACAACATTTGAGGTCAAGCAATTAGTATGGAGCTATTTCAGTCTCATTAAAGATAAATACACACACTACATTCACATATGCACACACAGGATACACAAATGCACACACATGATTCATAAATGCACACACAGGATACACAAATGCACAAAAAAATTCACAAATGCACACACAAAATTTAAAAAGCACAGAAGATTCACAAATGCATACAAAATTCATAAATGCACACAAAATTCATAAATACACACAAAATTCATAAATACACACAAAATTCATAAATGCAAAGAAAATTTACAAATGCGCTCAAGATTCAGAAATGCACAGGGCAAGATTCAAAATTGTATTTCTGATGCACACACAAATATATCTCGATTTACAAACTGCCCGCGGTCTGTGAACTTCACTGCATTTGTGTGTGAATTTTGAGACTCCCCTGACTTGGCTCGACACACAAATGCCCTTTTTAAACAGGGAATGATCAGCAGCCAATCAGATATCACCCTCGTTTTAACCAATCACAAGAATGCACCCCACATGGGGGATTGTAAACTTATAAGCCAATCACATGAACACAGGTGCTGCGAGCGCTGCGGAGTTCTGTCTGTCTGTCTGTCAGTCAGTTGAGAATTGAGACCTGAAGACATGGCTTCTGGCAACGACAGGGGAGCGGTAAGTATAACTTAACGTGTTAAGCTAGTTATCTCCTTGTTATGAGATGTTGTTTAATTGTTAATGTTAACCGTATGTAATGTAATTGTGCAACATTCAACATAAGCTAGCGAGTCTGTCGCCCCAAGCCGAGGTAGCAGCTCGGGCCTTTGCGCAGTTATTGGCCCGGGAGCTGTCCTCAGCCCCAATTTTGCGTTGTTACGTTAAGTTAAAACCTGTTAAGCTCAGCAAGGATGAGGACGCACTGAAGCTCTCTTTGCTTAAATTAGCTCAAAATGACTGTCTAAAGCAAGTAATTACATTGACAAACTGTACGTCATTAAAAAGATCTAAGACTAAAGTTTCAATTGTTACCTCTGTTTTATTCTCAATGTCTTATAGTGACCGTAATATGTTAATATGTGACAGAAGTTATGAATATGAAAACCGGCGAAACTCCTCCATGGTCCTCATGAAGACTCGCGACAAAACAACATCCCTCAGGGCTTTTCAAATGTGTGCAGATGTGGAGAAATATTGATAGATTCTCATATGTTTGAGTCAAATTTCTATACAGAAATGTATTATTCAATCTTTACACATGAGATCACAGAAGGTTATGTAAAACACTCGACTTATGAAGTATAACGTGATATGAAGTATGTTTGGAATAAAACCAAACGTTTTTATTTTAATCTTAATCTTATATTGATTTTAATCTTATAAATTTATGTTTTGCTGGTGTGGTGTGCTAAGATAACATGCTAGCTTTCCCTAAGATGCACCTGCCACTGAGCAAATACCTTATATTTATGTTTTTTTTTATTTTTTATGTAAAAACTACTGAAATGTTTATTTGCAAGAAAGGCATTTGATAGTCTCAGAGAAGGTAAAGTGAGAAGTTTGATTTAGAAATAAGGTTTGAATAGAACAGTTTGAATAGAGTCGTAAATACAATGCAGACAAAAGAATAATAATTATAGCCATAACCAATCCACAGATGTGTGAATGTGTGCTAGGGAGACAAACTGAATGGGGCAGTTTGCACCTCTAAGCACGAAAGCTCAGAAGAGATGGCAATAAACATTTTAGTGAAATCTCAAAATAAAATCACATGACATGATCTTGTAAAACATTTCATAAAATTCAGTTTTAGACTTATCATCTTCAGCAGATTTGAAATATAACATGGTCAGACTCAGACTTGTGGCTTAAACTGTAGGGCATTTCTAGATTGCTTAAAGGCCAAATTCAATTTTATTTTCATATGGATATTTTATACAAATAAATGTCTAATAACTTAACGTTGACGCTTATTATAGCTATTTTTGATTATGAAAATAATTATAGTGCAAACGATTCATGATCTGTATCTGTTTTAGTCTGAGTATGCCATTTCTTAGGATTTTTTCAAAAGTGGGGGTGCAGCCTAACAGGTTTTAACTTATGTGAAACCGGCATAAGACAAAGCTGAAGTTGGCCTCTAATTCACAGCTTTTGATTCTGCATTTAAGGGAAAAGTTAAGAAAAAGTTTACAGACAGCGAGTGAATAAAATATATTTATCTCTAATCCCATAGGAATCACTGAAACTTGAAATCCTTCAGAGATTGCATGACCCGCTGCTACACATCTTGGAGAGGCAGCCTATTGACATTGAAGGGTTACATTTTGTTTGCCATCAGAATTTAGTTGTATTAAGTGCTCTGGATGACGCAGTGAATGTAGGAGAAGAATTACTGTCTGCACTTACATATTTAAGTACTGTTATTCAACAGCAGATGGAGAATGAGCAGACATGTATTACACTGGATTTGCAGAAGGGCTTTCGGGGGCGTCCAAGATTGACGACGTCAGTAGAGACCCTCACACATCTTATAGAACTTGGACTTCCATCAAAATGCATCGCTAGACTCCTCGGTGTGTCGAGAGCTACGCTTTTTAGACGGATGGCTGAAAATAATCTGTATATATCTGCCTCATACAGTGGCTGCAGTGACGATGAATTGGACTCGTTGATCACAGGAATTAAGAGCACAATGCCAGATGCTGGGTGCAGAGTAGTCAAAGGTGCTCTACTTGCCCAGGGACACAGAGTGCAATGGGACCGAGTGTATGCATCCATGCATCGCGTGGACAGTGTAGGTGTGCTTTCTAGGATGACTCGTCTGAGATGTGTGGTGAGGAGGACATACACGGTTCCTTACCCGAAGTACATGGTGCACATTGACACCAATCACAAGCTCATCAGGTATGTCTGCACACTATCTATCTGTTTAGTTTGTTTTTGTTTCTAGTTGTGTGTCTGGCATTGTGTATTTTGTATCACATCAACCAGAGTAATAGATCACAGTGAAGTGAACTTCATTGAATTAGAGTGCCATGAACTGATTTGATTTTGCTTGCATTTCCAGAGATATTGTTTTGTAAGACAGACTGTTGATGTTATGTTGTGTGTTACGGACTTACTACTTGTCTGATTTATTTTAACCTAGGTACAACTTTGTTATCTTTGGGGGAATAGATGGCTATTCAAGAAAGGTAAGAATTTTACCTGTCAAGGGCAAAGAACTGCAAAATGTTACTGATTTTCTGTACTTCTGTACAAACAGGTGGTGTTCCTTAGAGACAAATATATTTGACTTCTATGGTTTACTGTCATCCAGCAGTGTAGCCTACCCCTAAGGTCGTTCCCTACCAACTCACCTGGAACCTCCTAATTCATGTCGTAGATTTTCACAGTAATTTGAAAAAGTCCAAATCAGCCGGTGTTTGCAAACTCCTATAGCTCTACCCCAAAGTACTGGTTAAGTTATGCATTTAAAGTGGGGTCTTCTGATCCTGATTCTTTGTATGTGTATGCTAAGCCTCACCAGTTGCTTATTTTTTTAGATTTGCCCTGAACATCCAAGAGACCATTAGGATAATTTGCAACATGAATTATGTATGTATTTTTGAAATGTGAAAACGAGTGGAGAAACTAATCTTTGAAAATTAAAGATTGTTTGTTTGCATTAGGCTATTTACATGAAGACATGTAGCAAGTGTCGTTATGGTCTCTTGGATGTTCATGACAAATACAAAAATAAGCAACTGGTTAGCCTTGGCATACACATCATATTCCTAAGTCCTGTTGATTTTAATAGACTTTTCACTTGAATGGTTTCCGGAAACTCAATTACATGAACTTAGCTTTGCAAGTCGTATTGAACCTATTACGCATTATTCTATGTTAACGTTGAGGGTGTACTTTAAACCTTTAACAATTTTCCTGTCAAGTTTACATCTGTCTAATTCAGCGAACTATTCCTCATGCCGATGCAGTTTTATCAGTGCTGAACTCATTATGAACTGAACTAAAATTAACTGTTTTGATTTCTCATGTCATGAGATCCCGTTGTGAATCAAATAATTCAGTAGTTCTTACTGTTCCACCTGTCATTTAGACAGTTTCTCTCAGCTTCTCTCGCTTCAGAACTTTGTCAGCTGACTTATTTTACAGGGGGAAATAAATTCTTGACAGTTTGGATGTATTATTCTATTTGTTCCTGTATGTGTAGATGATGTACCTTAAGGTAGCAGACAACAACCGATCTGATACCCACCTGGCATTCTTCAATGAAGCAGTGAATGAGCATGGGTTTCCTCTGAGGTAGTGATGTTATTTAATTGTAATTATTATTGTAATTGTGTAATTTTGAGGCTTCCCTCAATTGGTTCCATCAGATAAAAAAAAAACACTCAAACTTATTGTTGCAGATATAGTAGTGCTTTGCAGTTGGTTCAAAGTAGCATAGTCTGAACACATGCTTGGCCCTACAACTGGACATAATCAGCATAACAAACCCCTCCAGGTCACCAAATTGCATCTGAAACTTGTATAAGCTCATTAGCATGTGTATGTACAATTGTTAAAGATGATATTACAGAATTCTCAATGGGCTACTTTTAAATTGTTGTCTCATGAATCAACTACAGAATGCTATAACCTCACACATACTTAGAGTATACACAAACATACTTAAGAGTTGACTGAACTAATTCTGATCAGCTGTTCTGGAACTCGGAGTTTCACATATCAGGCTCAGTTTTTGAAGCATGGTTTCTGAAACTTTCTTTATGAAAGAAAAACAATTGAAGTGACTTGTATTTCTCATTATACCTACAAATCAATTACAAATACTACTTACAGTACATATACCTGTCAGACCATATTTTATTACAATATTAAGCACAAATGCAGGGAAATTTAAAGGATTCACGTATTATTTGTTGGCACTTCTGCATAATTGTGTCCTTGATGAGATCTAAAATTCATGTTTTATTTTCAGAGTGAGAGGAGATCACGGAGGAGAAAATGTGGGGATAGCGGAATTAATGTTCTCAGTTCGTGGTACTGACATTAACAGCTTCATTGCAGGGAAAAGCGTACACAATCAGCGGTGAGTTCAACTTTATTTTGGAAGCCAAAAAGTAGTATTTATTAATATGCCTACCATAAGCAATTGTAATAACAGACATGATATGATTGTCATGACTGCAAAAAAAAAAAACTCTTTGAATTTAATTTATAGTATTAACTCCCATGTCAGTTGATTTCTATTAAAATGTATAGAAAAATAATATATATTTGTGTATGTATGTATGTATGTATGTGTGTGTGTGTGTGTATATAGATTTGAAGAATGGTCATTTTAAGTTATTCAAAGGATCTTAAATGACACATTAGGAAAAATGTATTATTTTCCTCCCTTTTTTTAATACAGGATTGAGCGCCTCTGGCGTGATTTGTTCATGAGTGTTACAGGAGTGTATTACAATATCCTGCACTCTCTTGAGGACGAACACCTACTTGACATCAGCAACGTCCTACACATATTCTGCTGCCACTATGTTTTCCTACCACGCATTCAGGCAAGCCTAGATGTCTTCAGTGATGCGTGGGACAACCATCCCATCAGGACTGAGCAGAACCTGACACCAAATCAGTTGTGGCAGGTGGGCCAGGCCCTTAACCCCATTGCAGATCCTAATTCTGAGGTAAATAATGCATTAATAATGTTGATCCTAAATCAATTAAAGGTCCCGTTCTTCGCAATTCCATCTTTCAAACTTTAGTTAGTGTGTAATGTTGCTGTTAGAGCATAAATAATACCTGTAAAATTATAAAGCTCAAAGTTCAATGCTAAGGGAGATATTTTATTGAACAGAAGTTCCCTTTCAAAGCCTACAGCGAGTGGCCAGTTTGGACTACACCGCTGCACTTCCTGCTGTGATGACGTCACTAGAACCGTTTGTTGACTAAAGCTCCGCCCACAAGAACACGCAAAATAGGAGGCGTTGTGTTGTTGCTCTCCCACGTGGAGAAGAGCGGCATTCAGCGCTTGCATTGCCCCGTTGTGGTAAGAGGCAGGACCTTTCCGGGCAAAGTGCGCTAAGCTGCTGTCCAATCACAACACAGGAAGCGCTGGCCCAATCAGAACTCGTTACGTATTTCTGAAGGAGGGACTTCATAGAACAAGGAAATCATCAGGCCGTTTGTAGGACAGAGAAAACAGCGCTGTACAGAGATAAGTCAATTGTGTGAAAAATACTGTTTTTTTTTTTTTTCACACGAAACATGAAGTCATGTTATATTGCACACTGTAAACATAATCAAAGCTTCGAAAACACGCGAAGAATGGGACCTTTAAAGCCAAATGCCAAAAAATGAAGATTGTTCTGACTCTTGACCCTTATTAATTGAAGTCCCTTTCTTGGGATTCAAAAAGCCATGGCTTGGTTCAAGCAAGAATAGGATTGTTTGTGTACCTCTAGTGAAGTGACGAATATGAGCATAGCCAGGGCCCTGTTTCAGAAAGCAGGCTTAACAAACTGAGCACAAGTTCATTTTGTGTTTAATAAAATTATGTTAAACACATTCAGACTATCAGCAGATAATAATGGAAAAACTCACTTTTAAACAAATTTTTGTTTCAGCTGCACCAGTCATCCTCACTCAAGAATTTTCACATCATAGCCAATCCAACATAACTACCATATAGATGTTCCAATCAGTGCAACTACCATATAAAAGATTTGTTCATTGATAATTTTTTTACAGATTGGTTTAGTGATTGGGCAACTGTTTCAGTGCAGCTGCTACCAACCTGACAGTTGCTTTAATGTCCACATAGGCACAGTGTTATAATCTGATCTCGTTCTCTGAAACTGAAAACCCAGAGTTTCCACTCATCTCAGGCTGAACATACTCAGTTTTCACTATACCCGCTTTCTGAAACAGGGTCCAGGTCATTTCTTGGTCTTGAATATTTAATTATCTTCACATTTTAACACAGTGATTCATTTATTTATATAAAATAGAATCCATTTTTCTATATTGTCTGAAATGATTATCTGTTTTGTAATAAGTAGTGATATGGGCACAGTGCAAAAGTGTACATTTGTTCAATAACATTTAATATGCCTAATTTTTATACACACGTCTTTGTCAGGGAATACCCATCCCAGAGATTCAATGGGAGGAGAGTGGCAACACAAATGAGCCTCATTCCGGGGTCAATATCCCTGAACTGGGCAGTCCTCTTTTGGATCTGGAAATGATAGCACTGCGAGACAACATGGATCCATTGCAGCAATCGGACTGTTTCGGGGTGGATATATACCTCAACACGGTCCAATACATTGAGAACTTAATTGAGGCAAGATAAGAGCTTATAGTACTCTTTCCACTTTCCAGTGGCTTCCTATGACTTTAAGTTTTTGTTCAAACTACTTTAGAACATTTCAAATTATGTTTTGAGCATTATGCTAGGAGCCCAGGATACTCCATACTAATTGACACTACAAAAATACAGTAAGTTAGTATGAAATTTATAAGTTTGTCTGGTCATTATTTTGATTTTTTTTTTTTTTTTTTTTTTTTGCGTGCGCTTTGCATGCCATTTGTAAATAAGGCATTTGAAATAAAAACATTTCTTTAAAAAACACACTGTATTTTAAAAAAAAAATTTAACTTGTCCCTGTAACTTGTGAAAATATTTTTGGAATTGCTCCAATATTGGGTGAGAAGGCCATTTCAAATGGGTACATGTGCTACATAAAGAATAAGACCATAAACATGCTTGTTTAACACCTTTAATATTGTTCCAGGTGACACAATTATGGAAAGTCTTGTGTAAATTTATCAAATGTAGCAGTACAGATGTATTTACAACACATCACTGTAAAGGGGTAACAAATTTAGACAAACCGCCTTTACAAAAACCTACATTGTTAGAACATAACTGTAAAAGGGCAACAGTAACATTAGAGAAACTGGTATCTACCGTAACATCTGAATGTATTAAACATGTACTAGCTGTATAAAGTGTTCAATATTTAAAACAAAATGTCTATGGAAGTCTGAGCTTAGCCAAGAAAACTGCTGCAGCTCTCAAAGAGATGATCTTTATATGACCCAAGCTCATTGCACTTCAGATGACGTCACAAAAGTACACTAGCAACTAGATTGAGAATATAAAAATCAATAAAGAACTAGTGCAAAAAAATAAAAATAAAAAATAAAAAACACAGCCTAAAAACAATCACCAAACCAACTAAAGTAACCAAACCAAAGTATTTTTTGACAGGTGAAGGTGGTGCCAGATAATCAAACTTCATAACGTTAATGGTGCAGGAATTACTCCAAGTGATTCATTTCAAAAGAGGGACTAAGTGCATGAAGTTGATGACATTTGCACCTACACAAGTCCAAAGCCAGAACTTACAGAACTAAGGGCCATCATCAAATCCTGGTGAAAAAGGATTGGTAGTGAAACAGGTCTGGTAGTGGCTGGGGAGTTTCAACTTGAAGAAGCAGGTGTGAGCCATTGGATAAGTTGAGGTTACAACCTCAACATTGAGTCTTCTTGTTGGCAGTTCCCACCCCACCCAAAACTTCATCAGGTCACGCAGCACATCTGGTGATGCTACGGAAGAGAAAATTGTACTTCTGACCCCTCAAAACTTTACATTGGAATAGATCTTTCAAAAAATATGAAGTAACGATTCTCTAATAAGATTCTTATCTTTTCAACAAATCCAGTTATGGCACTCTTAGTAAAGTAAAAAATATTCAAGTAAAATAAGCAATGTTTAGACAGGCTTTAAAACAGATGACAAATAATAATGTGCTAAACTTCAAAATATCAGTGCTGAACTTGCATAGTACAAACTTTTACAAAAGTAAAATCCCTGTAGTCCCTTTTTCTCTCCTAGTTTAGAATGCCAAAATGATTACTTTAAATGCTGCTGAATGTAAACCAAGTATGAAGTTTAATTTAGCAATTTTATGTGCATTACATCTAGATGTGAGCTGGGCTTTACGGTTTCTGTCAAACAGTCACATTTACGTCTTCACCTTTCCCTGTGCTGTTGTAAAGCACACAGCAGAGGACAGAAAGGAGGAGGGAGAGAAACATGACAATAAAACAATAAACCACCTCACACTGAGATGAAATTAAACAAATGCACATAAAATGTGGTAAATATGAAGAACCACTTTATTATTGTAGCAACTGGGATTGTTATGAGGAAACAATTATGTGAATTAAGATGAGAATGAAAAATAAAGACTATTTACAGTATTACCTTCCTCTATGAATTTTCTCAAAAATCCAGTGACAAGACTGATTTTCTCCAATGGAACAGTGTCGTCCTCATCCTCGTCACTGTCAACGTTGGGTTGTGGCCAGGTAATGCTCTGGATCACAGTCTACAAGGGATCAAATATTTCATGTCATGTCATGATTGAAACTTATTAAATGTTGCAAAGTGATCTCAAAATTGTAGTTATCTTTTTACAAATGAACTATGTCACATAAGTAACAACTAACATATGACTAAAATAAACCATTCATTTTAGATACACACACCCCTGTGACACCAAACAAAACTACACACAGGCTTTGCAAAAATAAAATCATAAATGGCTGAATAATGGCTAAATTGGCTGGATGTCGAGTCGGCCAACTTCTACAGATATTTCTCATGCTAGATATCTGGCTGGTGTTGGGGCACTGTTTTGATGAGTTGAGTAGTTCACACACAACTGGCGACCGCCGATTGATCACTGATTTACTCCAGATCACAGCCTGACAGTTGCCGAACAGCAAATCGGGCTAAAAATCATGTAGTGTGAATTGTGTTTACCTGTGGGTTAAGCTCCTCACTTGACTCCCTTGGGAAAATGAAGGGGTGGACATCTGGCCTAGCTGAAAGAAGTGGCCAGATTCCTGTTTGTTTAAGGCCTTTTCGTATTTGTTTAATTGGCTGTTTAACACGGTGAAGTACCTGAAGACAGAATTGACAGGACAGAAGGTAACATTTACACAGAGGCACTCTTTTATAAGAGAGAGACTGTAGGCACAGATGTAACATGAGTTACATGGCCAACCTCCAATATAAATACTAACACGGTAATTAAAAAAAAAAAAAATTACTGTATGAGAAAGCAATTCCTGGAACAGCCAGACACGATTGGTGGAGGTTGGAAATGGAAGATCCCAGGACAGGCAAAGATCAGTCACTTTGGTGTTTTCTTCTGCAGTAAGTTCAGCATTCTTCAGCTAAAGCAGGTACACATTCACAAAAGGTAAAATAATTTAATTACATGAAAAGTTGTCACCAGGCAATCCCCAAAAAGGCAAAAGGTACAATAAAAATAACTAACATTGAGTAAATAAAAGACACCAAAAGCTTTGGAAATCACAGATTACAAAATGTCTTGGCACAGACACATGTGATATGAACAAAAATTTAGTAATTCGTACAAATGTGTAACCAAGCTACTCACCAAACTAATTGTTTCACGATGGTCAATATCAGGACAGTCCTCCAGTGTCAGAGCTGATGCTGCAGTGTCGATGCTTTCACCAGTCAATAGGGTCACCACAGGCAAACTGAGTCCAGATAAGCTGGACCCACCATGCAGGAAAGAATGGCCGATCATACGACCTGCCATCTCAAATAGGTTGCTTTCCCGCAAGACAGCAGATGTAGAGGGAACCCGATGTTCTTTTTCCCCCTCAAAAAGGGTTGTAGGAGCAGCAGAGCCTTAACAAAAATTAAAAAAAAAAGCCACAAAACATTGAGCATTATGTTTAAAAACATGCTTGATCACAGTTAGACCCAAATGTGTCTTTGGAGGTTCATTTAGATTAAGTTATAACATCGTTTATTTAAAGTAGAGTTTACAAGTCCAAACCATTCTCTAATTTGGTGACAGTGTCCAATGAATAGGCTACAAAAAGTACTGCAATTAAAAAAAGTTAACATGAAAACAGAGGACACACACACACAAACCTAAATGTATTCTGAAGCCAGTTTTCAATTTCTGCATGGCCATTGACAAAACATGTCTGTTGACACCATCACCCACTGCTGCATCTCCTTGGGGGAAAATAATATTTGAGATGAAAAGGACAATCGACCAGATTATGTCAAGTAAACAGAGCATGGCTATTGTACTAAAATTCAGAGTTTCTACAACAATAATAATACAGGGGGGTTAAGGGATGTGGACTCAAATCAATTCAGTGAATAACTACCTATAATGGAAAAAGTTACACGCTTTATTAATACCTCTCAGCCTGCACTTGAATGGAGCTGCCCAGTTCACATTATTCTGCTTATAGAATAAAATGAATGCACTGTCCTGTTCTTCTTCTGCATCAAACATGTCGAGTGATAGAGAGAGGCGTGGACTTTCAGAGTAACGGTTTAGTAACTCCTCTCTGAACAAATGGCATGCTTTTTGGGGGTCGACTTCAGTGGCCCAGGTTGAAGCTGTAATTTACCACAGAAAAGTTGTTGATGCAAAGGGCCTTCTAAACGATATGCTAATATCAACTTATTTCCAAAGCAAAAATAACATGTGGAAGTACTTGAAATCAATATTCCTTTTTTAAAATCACTTGACAAAAGTTTTTTTTGACAACATTATTTTCAACAATGCAACATTATAGCATAAATTGTGCAAAAATCACCTGCTGACGATTGTGGAACTGAGGGTCCTGGTAATTCTTCTCCCCTTGAGGGTCCTGGTAATTCTTCTCCCCTTGAGGGTCCTGGTAATTCTTCTCCCCTTGAGGGTCCTGGCAATTCTTCTCCCCTTGAGGGACTGGCTGCACTGGGTTGAGCACAGTTCATTCTTAGAACAGACCAAATAAATTATAATAAAAAAAAAAACATTGCTTGGAAGGATGGGAAACAGCCAAATCATGAGTGGTGTTTTTTTTTTTTTAAATAATTTACCATCTAGTTGGTCAGTGGTGCTAAATGTTTCTATTAAGACATGAAGTTAATATACAAAACTATGTTATCTAAATGTGCTACAGAATTAATATGAATAACCAGTTTGGGAATAGCCCCCCACTTTAATGCAGAAAGGTGTTCCTCTGATAGTTCTTGATGTAATACTAACACTCTTTACACATGTCCTTCCTCATACTTAGAACATGTCTTTACATTCTGATAATGTCTGACTATCAGTTACCTGAATCTATCAGACATAAACTTCCTACCTGTCACCACATGTGCTTGCATGAAATGGGAGAACATCAGCTGGGTACGATGCAAGACAGATTGGGCAGACCTGCAAAAAAAGTCAATACTTTCATACATGAAATTATTATAAGAATAGTGTCATGTTTTCTGCATCATACAGATGTCTTCTATTCACTAGTGACAGGAAATATGCTATGTTCAAAAATGTTTACATACGTGTCATAGTAAAAAAAAAAATCTATTTATATATTTGCAAACATTCAATTTATTGTACTAAAACCTCTGCTTGCTTACATTGTGTAATGAATAAAAAAAATCATTTCTTTCTAAATTCCAAAGCAACAGAAAAAACAGCATCTATTACCGGCAAGGATTCATCCATGGGAGATTGGACTGGCTGCTCAAGAACTCTTCTTCAGTCCCAGATTCACTCTCCTAAATAAATAAAATCAATTTATGAAAATATATAATAAACAAATACTTAATACTTTGAAAAAGTCATTTGAACAAACTAAAAAAGAGAAATGAGAGACATGCAGCTTACAATCAATGGGCCATTGCATCCCTCCACATGTAAAGGTAACAGCTGCAAAGGCATTTGATTGCCACATGTAATGCATTTTGCCTGTGGCATCTTGGCAAACTCTACTGAATCAAAGGAAAGTGGTTCCGTAGAAAGCTTTTCCTGTAGTGGAACTACAAATACTACATTTTTCCCATTATTAGACGGAGATTTTAGAAGCCTTGTGGAGTAACCCTCAGCATCAGTAGGAATTATGGACAGCTTGCGACGTCCGCTACCACCTATTTTAAAATGGAAAGTAGTAAGAGTCCTTTAAAACCTTGCAGTCTCACAATCATTAATATTAAATATTATATTTTGTCAGGCAAACAAGTCATAGTATTGTCATTCTACAACATGAATAGTAATTAATCTCCAGACATAACATATCTGAGGTTTTGATTTGGAAAAACATTAACTACATTTTTTGTAATTGGAGATTTAGAAAAATTCTACCTGTAGACTTAAAAAACATCCAACCTCCTTGCAAGGTCTTTAGTTTAGGATATTCCTCCTCAAGTAGAGCTACAATCTTTAAAAAAATAAATGAAATGATTCACTATTCTGCAAATGATTGACATTTTTAATCATTACCCATTCTACAATATTATATACAATATGATTACCTCATCATGTTTCAAGTTGTCTGGTATACCTAACATCCTCTTCCCAAGGCCAGCATGGGCAAGCTCTAGCTCTTCTGAGCCCTTGGGTGTGAACTGACTGGGTTCCGAAAGGACATAGATATGAAAGTCTGTCCTTTTTACAATGCAAGGGGCAGGGGTCGAGAATCGTCGTTTTCCTCTTGGCTGATCAGTATTAAACATACTTGGGAACTGCCTGATTCAGGAAAGACAAAGATTTGCAGGTAAACTTTAATTTAAATAAAGTCTCAATAAAAGTATGAAATACACTAATGCTACTACTCATTACTGTTGCAGACATCAATATTAAATGTCTCAGAAGAATATTACTCACTGTCAGCAAAGTGAACATGTGTCACTTAATTGACAACACAACGCTTTATCTATGTATCAAAAACTTTGGTGGACTTAATAATCTTTTCTTAAGCCTCAAGTTCTATTTTTATGTGAATTTCTGCTTTAGTAACATTCTTCACCTAAACATTCATGCCAATTAAGTTAACATGCCAATTAAGCACCCTCCCCTAACCTCAACCCCCCAAAATAATTAAAATAATCAGTTAAATGTATCACCTTCTCACAGCCTGTTTCACCCTAGCATCGCTAACCGGCAGAGGAGCTGCACTGCCTCCAGCCCTGACTGCTGTGCTCTCTCTCGGTGCGTTTGGGGCTGAGGACAGCTCCCGGGCCAATAACTGCGCAAAGGCCCGAGCTGCTACCTCGGCATGGGGCGACAGACTCGCTAGCTTATGTTGAATGTTGCACAATTACATTACATACGGTTAACATTAACAATTAAACAACATCTCATAACAAGGAGATAACTAGCTTAACACGTTAAGTTATACTTACCGCTCCCCTGTCGTTGCCAGAAGCCATGTCTTCAATTCTCAACTGACTGACAGACAGACAGACAGAACTCCGCAGCGCTCGCAGCACCTGTGTTCATGTGATTGGCTTATAAGTTTACAATCCCCCATGTGGGGTGCATTCTTGTGATGATCCAAGTCAGGGGAGTCTCAAAATTCACACACAAATGCAGTGAAGTTCACAGACCGCGGGCAGTTTGTAAATCGAGATATATTTGTGTGTGCATCAGAAATACAATTTTGAATCTTGCCCTGTGCATTTCTGAATCTTGAGCGCATTTGTAAATTTTCTTTGCATTTATGAATTTTGTGTGTATTTATGAATTTTGTGTGTATTTATGAATTTTGTGTGCATTTATGAATTTTGTATGCATTTGTGAATCTTCTGTGCTTTTTAAATTTTGTGTGTGCATTTGTGAATTTTTTTGTGCATTTGTGTATCCTGTGTGTGCATTTATGAATCGTGTGTGCATTTGTGTATCCTGTGTGTGCATATGTGAATGTAGTGTGTGTATTTATCTTTAATGAGACTGAAATAGCTCCATAATTAGGTCTAGACTTGATCCGTTGACGAGTAATTATGCCTGAACAGAAACTGTTCAGACCAATCAAATTGTCAGGGCGGGCTTTAAACGATGATTGACAGATAACGCAATCATCCTCGTCAACAAAGAGTGCTTAGAGTTGTATAGTTGTAGAGTTGTGTTGAAATCCTAAATGACTAACTTATTTGTATATGCATTCACCTTTACGATCTCTCTCAAAAATTATGATTGTGTTATAAAGTAAATGCAGATCTGCATAAATATTTTTTTCCAGCATCGGCAAACATTGTTTACGCTCATCTTCTACAAGTTCCAGCATGTGTGCAGTTGAGTTCTGTTGACTATGCGTTAGTGATGCTTTTTTCATGAACAATTTGTTCTTTTTAATCTTAAATATGACTCGGGATCAACGAGTTGTCTCAGAGAGTGATTTGTTCATTTTGTGTTGACCGTGCATGTGCTACAGGCCAACAGTTCTGTACAGGATCTTCTGCACAGCCTATGGGGCTGTGAGAATGAAGACTCGAGGTGAACTAATCAATTCTGTGTTTGGGACAGCATGTATTGCTTATAAGGCTGCCACGGACCAGATCAGACTCGTATTCTGACTAGAATTGAGTATGTTACTGAACCCGAGACTGCCTGGAAGAAGGTGATCTGAGTTTGGTTACGCAACTTACTTGTGCTCAATTATGACGATGACAATGTATTTAGTTAAATAGAACACATGTATGTGATGATAGTATTGATGATTTACCTTAGATACCAGAGTATACACGCATGGCACCTGCGGGAAAAATCACTCTCTGACACGGACCACTTTGGTGCCTAGTGTAAAAATGCACTCAAAGACTCAAATTGGGGCATTTTTGCCAGATGTCTTAAATTTTAGATATGGATTTTTACTGCATTCTATAATAAGATGACTAGATTTCTGAAATGGAAACTGGGGGGACTTCCTTTTCGAGTGACAATTGCACAAAAATATCACACAAAATAATCACTACATGTATGTTTTCCTTTTTTTGTGGGTTGTTTTGAACCAGCTGTAACATTTTCAGGGGAATGAGATTTTTTTTAATGCCCAGTTTGTCAGTGCAGCATGTCGTAATGATCAGTAGTAAATGCTACTCCATTTGAAATCACTGCAAGTCTGAGTTAATTATAATGTGCAATTGAAAAGGCAACACGAATCAAACATCTTTCCAAACATGAGAAGCATATAGTCAAGTTTAATCAATCAACGTTTTTCAATCTTCAATTTTAAGAGGGTATGCATCAACATCACTTTCCTGCTGAAACACGTCCCTTCAGCCAGGGCAGGGTGGCAGAAGAGCTGCCGCATGACTGGAGTTAATAGAGGAAAATGCGAGTAGAGCAAACAATTATCAGTTTAAACTAAAGGTTGGGCTCGATATAGAAGTCCTTACAACTTACCAAAAATTCAGTGATCCATGGATAATGATATGCAGCTAGGAATCGTGTTTTCCTGACATTTTTATGAGCATGATTTTGACATAAATTAATTTTTTTGTTCTGTCAGTCATCACTTTTCGAGTGAATCCCATGAGCGGCCGCTTCTCAAGAATGGAAAACAAAAGTTTTATTCAAATTCTGTACTAAGATCGCTTCCTTTATAGTCACTAAAAGCTGTCACTCATTCAATAAATGCAATCTCACAAAGTTCCACTATATTTTCGAGTAAATCCCACATGTAACATTATTTCGAATGGGTCTGTGTATGGAAGCGTGTATGTGGTAATACACTTTATAATCACTAAAAGCTGTCACTCATTCAATAAACTACATCTCATAAAGTTCCACTATATTAATCAGTGAAGCTGGTATACAATGAATCTCTTATTTTCACAATGTCTGCACCAGTGGCGTAACTTACTAATGATGGGCCCCAGTGCAGGCTATGCAGTTAGGCCCCCCCTAACCTAGCATATGTAACACTTTAGGTTTAGGTTTCATTTCTATATCAGGATATCGGTTGTTTATTATTATTTACAAATCAAATATTAATAGGTTATTCTGTGTCACCGTAGGGCCTACACCCCTTAATCGTAAAAAAGACACTCTTTTATAATCACTAAGATTCCAAATGTGAGTTATTTAGGGGGGTTCGGGGGCAGGCTCCCCCGAGAAAATTTAGATTTCTAGGATCTACATATGGGCATTTTAAGATGTTCTGAAGGCCAAAAAAGTAGATAACAATATAACTAGAGAATCATCAAGATGGACATGTTGACATAGGCTACTTTTTTTGTGAGTTTGTCCGTTCAAACGCAAGACTTGAAAGAGAACTCAATATTTGTGCTCTGTGAGACTGCGCGCTTTCGGATGAGTGCACAGAGACAGATGTTCTCATTCGCGTCTTCTGGCACTACACGCGGGTGTTGATGGTGAAAATGACTGTCCATATTCGAACCTAAGGCAGCACTCACATGCATTGAACAGAGTTTATAAAGAGAGACCATTTTGCCCACGTTTTTCTTTTATAATCGCTGGTGTTAGTGTATCACTGAGGAGCCAGTGCGTGTATCCATCAAGAGAAACATTAACAAAGTATTATTTTCAAGTTACAACCCATAGATGCGTCATCAGATGTGAGATGAACCACTTCTTTAGACCAGCACGCAGGTCGCGGTTTCTGTTTGCGTCATCACATTTCGGACATATTGTTTCGGTGATGAAAGTCTTTCGGCCAAGAATGCACCGAGAATGCACATGGTCCATTTTCAGCCGAATATTTGATGCATCCCTAATTAAAATAATTAATAATAATAATAATAATAAATAATATTATAGGCTATTATTTAAACATAAATATGAAACTAAATAGGCTACGGTTTCTTTAACCCTCTGGCTGAAGAACGTACCGGCTGTTTTTTTCCCATCACAAGTCATGACGGGGGATAGCCTATAACTCGCAATACTCCGTAATTTTTGGCCATACAGATAAATGTGAGACATAATTATAAACTATTAATTGTCTACTTTTATTTGTGTACACTCGCATAACAACAAAACTTTCTGCTTTAGTAAAATAAATAAAAAAGGTGCGCTTTCTATCTGCGAGAATCTGAAACTCTGTGAATACATGACATAAACATGAAACATACGTCTAAAGAAAGCTTGAAATCGCTAGATTTAAATCAAATAATTCACATTTTATACTGAATTGTGGAGCTCACTTAGCCTGACAAGCCAGACCCACATCAAGATGTTTGGTCTGGAAACTCACCATAGACAGGGCTCAATCCGAGGGGCGGGATAAACGGTTGTCTTTCAAACTCCCTCTGCACACGATAGGATAGCGCTACACCAAAATGAAGGTGAAGCAGAGCTCGCTGACAGATTAAGCATTCGCCGTATCCGGTCGGCTAAACTCCGAACACATCTTCCCTTTTTAAGAATGGCTTCAGTGCCGCTCTTTGTTCTTTTCTCAGAGAAAAGCTTAACTCCAAGTCTTCCAGAGTCGTGGTCAGAGCTGATTCGAAAGACCGCCGCCGTTTGCCAGTTTCTATGTTTACTAGAAGCACGCAAATGCAACTCGGTAGTCGTCATTATGGCCCCGCCCACTGACTGACGGGCCGTCTAGGCTAGAGCTTACTGGCATAGAGCGGAATATCTAGCGGAGCGTCACGCAACTGTGCTCCGCTTACATGCTGAAAAAGGTGGTCAGTAGCCTATCCTAAGCGTGACGGTAGAGTGCGACAGCCGTGTGAAATCTGAAACCAGTGCTTTTCATTTGAAATGTGAGTGTCACAATATTCTGCGGAGTCACTTTGTCGCCAGGGGCCCGTTTGCAATGTGGGCATGGGCCCGTGTGCGCTGCGGGCTCCCCTGCCGCACGGGCCCCAGTGCGGCTGCACTGCCTGCACTGTCGGTAGTTACGCCCCTGGTCTGCACTTACAGAGGATTGATGCGCACGCTTGTGAACTGAACTCAGCACTTGGACAAACATTTTGAGTGGTGAGTGGGTTCCAAAATCAACACCTGTGATTGGCCAATTGCACTGTAAAAATCTACAAACATGTTTGTGATTGGCTGCATTACTCCCCGAAGCAAAAACATGTTGGAAATGTAATCATTTGACAAGTGCAAATACAGATACACACTGGATCTTTTGCTAGCTCTTTTTCGCTAATAATATGCTATTATTACGAATTGTTACAGAGGATTACGAGGATTACATATCCCAGACAAGCAGTTATGGGCAGTGTTTCCCTGTAAAAGCAGAAGCAGCAGTATGTGGCAGTAGTTTGAGTGAGAAAATGACACGCCATTATCAAGTCTGTCTCATGTTTGGAACAGCGATGTCCGTGGACAAGCCTCCACGCTGTAAACCAATGCTGCCTCTCAGTCTTTTTGCCACTCAGTAGGGTGTAACCGCAGTCGGTCCAGCTGACGGTGATGTCATGTTCATTCCCTCTATTCAGCTCACTGATAATGGCTGCATCCAAAACCTGGTAAATGCTGCATTCGGAGGACACTTTGAAGGCAGGAAGGCATAAAGCAATGTCCGAATCTAATGTTTGCTTCACTTTCTGTCTCCTGAGATGCCTTCATCTGATGGATTTTTGAAGGCAGCATGTGTCCTTTGTTGCCTTTGACATCCCACAATCCTGTCCTTTCCATTCAGTGACAGTTGAGCTGGGGGGGGGGGGGGGGGGGGGGGAATGTATGTTTTTTTTTTTTTTTTTTTTTTTTACCAATATATTCCACTTCTGATGTAATTTCTAGCGAAAAATGACTAATGTATTAATTAAATATCTGTTTAGTTCTCAACAAAGCTCGCTCTATTTTGCTCTGTAGATCATTAAAGTGTTACACTGCCTTAGAAGTCTGTCTGAAATCAGTTTTGTGAGGTGCCTTCATGCACAAAACACTGCCATTGTCTGATGAGGCAACGAGTCGGCTGCCTAGGTTTTCGGACGCAGCCAATATGATGTTCATGGGGATTTCCTGGAATGACATGCTATTGTTCTTCTGCGGCGCATATTTGAAGTACCCTGTGCAAGAGCTCCCTCTAGCTTGCAAACAGCAGCATTTACTACTGATCACAGAGTCTGGTCAGAGAAGCTGCGCATAAAATAATCACAGTTTTTTTTTTTTTTGCGATTAATTGTGCAGCCCTAGTTCCCTTTATCTGTGTCATGTTCTCATTTATTCATGGTTTGACTGTTCACAGGTGTTCCTTGTTCAGTGATTACTCCTGTTATCATTATATCTTGTCCAACTTTTTACCTGTAAGCCCTCTTTATGTTCAGGTTCAAGTTAAGTTTAGTTTGTTTCTTTGTCAAGCCAAGTCTGTTCATGTTTAGGTATAAATAAACTGCACTTGGGTTTAAAACAACTGGCCTTTAGTGGACAAACAAACAAAATGACGATTTTATTCAACAATTTCTTCTAGCCTGTGTCAGACTGTTGATGTAATGTTAACAGTGCAGCCTCCAGAATGTCGGTTTACCATTGGCTGATGCTGTTCACGTGAGCATGATGAATTGACTGCACTGTTTAAGCAAACAGAGTAAGAGTCTGACACAGGCTAGAAGAAATTGTTTAATAAAGTAATAATTTTGTTAGTTTTTTTGCACACCAAAATATGCTTGTTGATTTAGAAAATAAAGGTTCTTCTGCATCGACACATCTTTTGTTTGGATATTAAAGCCAAAAATATGTTCTTGTTGCAGACCATGAGACAATTAAATTATTAATCATCTGGTAATAAATCATGTAAATGAATCATTCAGGCCACTGCCATCGGTGACTTCATAATATGCATTTTGATGTCACCCATGTTAGATTTGCATCAAAGATCACCCGCAAATTCTTCAGTTTTGATTGGGACTCAATAGTTGAACCATCAGTAGCTAGGGTAACCGACCCAGCATTATGTAGTTGGTGGGGTGAACCAATGAGCATAATCTGTCTTCTCTCGGTTAAGACATAGAAAACTTTGAGACATTCATTCATTCATCTTAGAAATACATTGAGAAAGAAAATCAACAGGCACAATTTCATCAGGTTTTAAGTGTATGTAGATCTGAGTATCATCTGCATAAAAATTTCACTTAATGAATAATCAATAAAAACAGAGACGTTAGATGGTGGTGCAACTGATCTCAATTTCTGGTATGATAGAGTATGTGAAGAGGCAATGTTGGCAGCAGGTATATGCATATCAAAGAAATTCGCCAGATGATCAGATAACCCTAAGTCAATAGTAGTCAACTGAGACACAAGCGATCCATTTGATATCACACGATCTAAAATATGTCCTTTGTTATGAGTGGAACAGTCAACAAACTGAATTAAGTCAAAGCACTTCAATATAGACAAAAAGTATTTTGTTAAAGCAGAATCCTTTTTGTCCATATAGATGTTAAAATCCCCCAGAATAAGAGTTCTTTCAAATTTGAGGCATAGATGAGACGACAGCTCTGCAAATTCAGATAGAATGTCTTAGAATAAACGCCTTAGGAGGCCGGTATACTGTAACTATGGCAGTAGAATGAGACTCAGAGACAGTCAGGATGAGACATTCAAATGAATTGAACTTCGGAACAGCTACGGGACTTAAGCTGTTTTTTTGATTGTATAATACAATGATGCCCCCACCTCTACCAGAAGGGTCGCGGGAGATCAAATAACCTGTAGCCAGAAGGAGTGAGTTCATTAAAAAGAAGACCATCCGACTGTTTGTGCCATGTTTCAACTAGACATAAGAGGTCAAGATTTTCTTCCACAATGACGTTAGATAAAATCACAGCTTTGTTGTTGACAGAGCGAGCATTAAAAAAACGCTGATTTCAACAGGCATGGGGAGTCAGAAGACTCTTGTGAAAACTCTCTATATGTAGGCACAGACAAGTTGTTATAATTAATCCCAGCAGGTCTATATATCAGCCTTTGAGGCCGACAAAGAAATGTAGGACGGGAAACAACATCAGGTGTAAAACTGCACCTCGAAGAGTGATGTAGCCTATATAACGCTTTCGCCGGAGTATTCCGACATCCACACAAGTTGTATAAATGTCATTTGCAAGATAAAAACTGCTTTAGTTTCAGAAGATGGCCAGCAGTGTACCTTAAAGCCATGCAGGTGAAATCCACACGAACAGCAAGATCACCGGAGTGCAAGTCCAGAAACAATAATCGCAGCCAAGGAGCGGCAGCCAAGGCGCGCCAGCGTTCCCTTTCCACGTTGACATTTCCATGTGTACTTTCGAAATGGTAGAAAATTCTCCCGTGATTCATCATTCTTTATCTAAAACTTCTCAGGCAGACCAAACCGTCAGTTGTAGAGACTTGAAACTTTCAGGGCTGGTAGTACGCACACTGACTACCAATGTCACTGAGGCATGCCCCAATCGGCCTGACGGGGGCGCTACAGTAAACAAAAGTATGAAATGGCTCATAACTCCTAAACCGTTAGGCTTGGACTCAAGTGTCTTATATCGTTGGAATCCTTGGCTCAAGGTGGACATAGCGCATGCTTTAATTTGGCTTGCCCTTCAGACGCCAATTTCAAGAAATATAGTTTTTTTGGTTGAAAAACCTACTTTTGTGAACTTCTCACACATTGTTTTATGACTGGAACCAAACCACTGTAGAAATGTTCTTTGGAGAGAGTCTATTAATAATTATGGAAAAAATTCTGATTCATGGTCTCTAAGAGAAGTCAAAATGTTGAGGGCCACTTTTACTAAAATGACTATAACTTGTGAATGGAACAAGATATTTTTGCAAAACTTGGGTCACATGTATATAAGCTCAAACTTCGGTCACTTGAAAAAACTTGCTTGGCCTCTTGGTGGTGCTGTAAGAGGAAAATGGCTATAACCACACCCAACCATTAATCTGATAATAAGTTGCATGCAATGCCTTTGTCCAGGGTGCCATGAAAGTCTATGAGAACATTGGCGTATCTCAAAAAATGGCACAAAATCATCGGCACAATGCTGTGAAGTAGCCTAAGATGTTTCAAACCAGTGTTTTTCCAACAATCCCAAACATGGCAGGTTTTGCCTTATAGTTTGTGTAATTTAGCGCTTACAAAACTTTTGCGATTATATTTAAAACTGCTTGTCCAATTGAGACAAAACCACCACTGGAAAGTTGATAACAGGTCAATAGCTAAACAATAATGTCCAAATGTCAAAACTATGATAGGAAGTGAAATCCAATCAATGTTGTCGATTTGTCATTATAATAAATATATAATAAATAAATATACATATACCGGTACCACCAGTTTTCTTAGTGTGTATAAAATATATATAAGTGTGTGTGTGTGTGTGTGTGTGTGTGTGTGTGTGTGTGTGTGTGTGTGTGTGTGTGTGTGTGTGTGTGTGTGTGTGTGTGTGTGTATATGTATATATATATGTCTATAACGTGGATGTCTATCCTTCTCCTGGAGGGCCCCTGCCCTGCAGACTTTAGAAATTAAATGAGATATTTATAAAAAAATTGACACAATTATATAGACATACTCTGAGGACACCTAAAAAAAAAAAGTTGTGGACACTGGGCAAGACGTGCTGCTATAACTGCTATAAAAATAACAATATAAAAACAAAAAATATTCCTTAGTAAGTTGACTATAAATGTTTTTTAAAGTTAATTTATTTAGTTTGATACCCCAATACCTAGGTAGTGGCTACTCTTCCTGAGGTCCCAACAAGTAAATAATACATAAATCCACAAGAATAAAAAGTCAATAAAACATATATTTACTATTGTGCCATTAAATGTTCCTTAAAATATTTTTTTTAACTTATTTTATTTTTACTTTATTTTACATTAAATGCTGTATATAGTATGCAATAGTAAATCATTCCATATTTCCATTCCTCTATATTAGTGTTGTAGTACTCGAGACCAGTCTAGAGACCACTTTTTTACAGGTCTTGGTCTCATCTCGGAATCAACCGCATTTTTATTGGGTCTTAGACGAAGATGACGCAGGATTTTATCTCAAGACCACAACTGAGGACATATAAAGAACAGAGAACTCCACCCCGAGCGCGTGCTCTGTCTTCAAAATAAGCACCTTCTTAGCTGTTTCTCTTTTATATTTCACATATTAATCAAAATCAAAAGTTTGGAAGACCGAACCCATAGTGAATTGCCTTTTTTAAGGACCGGATTATGGACAAAATCGGAACTATTAAGGTTTTGGATCCACATGAATTTCCCAACAAAGAGTGGAGCACCGACAACGACGAAAACTTTATTTTGTTGGTCCCCCAACAGACATTCTACTGACTGTAAGTAACTTTGCAACTACAATTCAACTTATTCTACTAACCCGAACCCTAACACCTTTAATCATAACATACCTGTATACTAATACTCTAATGAGAGTTAGTTGACATGTTGTTGAAAATGTACAAAGTATAATGTTTAAAGTGGACTAAATAAAGTGTTACGGAAACTTATATTTATTACTATTATTACATAAGAAATTGCACTACCTCCGTTTTTATTTGTATCCGTTATTGCAATGTTATTGTTTACTATATTTATAATTTGCAATTCCTCCATTTTCTTTGTCCGTTATTGTTATTTGATAGATACCTATTTATTTATTTGTTTATGTAGTATTGAAAGAATTTATTGTAAAAATTATTGTATTTATTATTGTTATTAGAAATTGCACTCTGTTTTCTGTGTCCATTTTTTATTTGTAACCTTTTACCTTAAAGCATTCCAACTGCACTGTACCATTCTGTGTTTTCAGGTTGCACTACTTGCAAATAAACACTGAAAAACATCTGAGGCCTGTTGCATGAAGCTAGCTGAACAAACTCTGAGTTTCAGAGTAGTTTTAGAGTTGACAAATCCAGATAAATCCAACCTGGTTTAGATCAAGTTCAACTGTTTCTCAAAGCTCAGTATAAACATTCTCTGTCAACTCAAGTTTAATCCAGAGTTAGTGATCAACTCTGAAGCTCTTTCTTTAAAACCGGAATATTTTCCATAAAACGCACAGATGGAGGACAGCTAAGACTACCACTGCTCAAGTATGTAATGTGGATTTTAAGAACTTTGCCACTGGAAGATAAGGTGTGATCTAAATCACTCCATGTTACAAACCCGGCCTACTGGAATGAAGAACTGCGGTACTTGCGGGAGGTGATACAACTACCGATCGCCTCTGCCAATAGACAGCATCGGAGAAATCCTAAAAAGGTAGTTAAAAACAAACTAACCTACCTATGGCAGCATCGTAGTACAAAGGCGACTGATATTATTCTAAATGACTGCATGTTTCCTGCTACCACTAGAATCTGGCAACACTGAGCAGGTGTATAATTATTTTCGGGGAAAAATGTCAGTTTGATCCAACTACTATCACGCTTGAATTACCCCCGTGGAAGGATGATGTAGACGGTGTATTGACTGAGTTGCCGCTATCCACATCGCCGTTTACAATAGAAGAGATTGAAGAAGTGATTGTAAATCTGCCCAATAATAGAGCCAGCGGTTCAGATGGTGTTACTTATGAGAATCTGAAAGCCACTAGACAAACATCTCGCTACATATTAAAAAGCATTTTTAACACCTATTTGATTAATGGCAAAGTCCCTAGTTCATGGAAGGGAGCACTTATTCACAGAATACTGAAAAAAGACAATGTACCAGAAGACCCCTCAACCTGGAGGGACAACTCTCTACTGCCATCTGTATATAAAGTCTTTATGAAGTGCTTGCTTTCAAGAATATTACCATGGCTGGTTGATACGGGAATTCTGTCTAATAAACAAAAAGCTTACATTGAGCGACAAGGCATGAATGAACATGTTTTTTGCTTAAAGACTGCCATTGATGATTTTAAGCACGAATCTGCTAAGTTATACATCGTCTTCCTTGACTTCAGAGATGCCTTTGCCACATTGCCTCATAGAGTCATTATTGATGCATTAGAATAGATACAGCTCCCGAAGATCTAAGTGGACATAATAAAGGATGTGTATTGTGACTCCTACCTACAAGTGATCTGTGGAAAATATCTCACCAGACCAATACCACTTGAGGTAGGAATCAAAACTGGCTGTCCATGGAGTGCTGTAAACTTTATCATTGCAATAAATCAATGGCTAAAATGGCTGTGTGCACATGCCCCGTCCCACGAGCTGTCTCCGAACCCAGTCCAGGGCTATGCTGATGATTTGGTCGTCGCATCTCGAGATGGAGGCGTAATTAAAAGCATGTTGTCATGCACTGACAGATTCCTGACATGGTCTGGCCTACATGGAAAGCACAGTAAATGTGCAGTCTTTTATGAGAGGAGGAGCGGTGGCAACCGTTGGTATATGTCAAAGGCCGACCAACCTACCTCTTTTGGCATCTTAGACCAGCCACTCAGAGTGTACTCTAGACATGAGACCTATAACTATCTGGGCCACAAGTTTAACATCGCTGGAGAATGGAGTCTGCAAGTGACTGACATGGCACATCAGTTTATGGCCAGACTGGATCTCATTGACGCATCACCTCTTCCTGTAATCCTAAAAGTACAAGCAATAATAGACATAGCTTTCTTTAAAACTCAACATCTTTTTGCAAATTTCCATATTCCGCAAAAAGTGCTGCGTGAAATGGACAACAAGACTGTAAATGTGGTTAGGAAATGGCTTTGTCTCAACACACACTCCACAAGATGTTTTATCTTTCAGAAAAGACAGGATGGAGGGCTTTGGGTTCCAAACTGCATGTGGGAGTACACAGCCACGAGACAGTCTCACCTCACCAACATGCAGAACTGTGATGATGCTAGTGTGAGGCAAATGGCCAGAGCATCCTTACTGCTGGATTTTAAAAGACGGAAGGTGCAGCATGCATGCGGTGGGGAAGATGGCTTCCTGGGCTTTAAGAGAAAGACCAATGGGAAGCTGGAGGGACGGGCACAGGGATTCGGTGTGTCCTCAGACTTGCCAGATTTGAATGACCTATGCTGGAGGACAGATACTGACCTGAGGTGGACTTCCCATAATACACCTGTAGAGGTCTCTGAGGCGGTGGTAAAGGACCCATCTGTCATCGTGGAGGCCAGGCTGCACCATAATAACATTGTTCACCTGCTCCAGCCCAGAATACGGAGAGCCCAAAACATGGAGTAGTGGACCAGCATAAAGCTCCAGGGAAAGCTGGCAAAATTACCCTGTGCGGACCACTCTGTATCACACACCATCTATAGCAATGCCACCATCAATGAGGAGATCCTTACTTTCTGTGTAAAAGCACGCCTGCAGGTTCTTTCCACTAAAAATAACTTATCTCTATGGTGTAGCGTCTGGAGTCTCTCTCATCAGGATCAAAGATGAGTCAATTCTGATGTTTATGGTGGATAGCTTTTAGCCACATATAAATTAGGGGCCAGATGCGAACGAGTCTGGAGAAGTTGAAACCTTCGACAGTTTATGACCCAGTCGAAATGAGACAGGCAGCATCTTTGGAAAGCTGTGACAACTTCAATCAGATTGTTATCTGGTCACATGACTTGAACCCTGTTCCCCCCTCACATTCTCTCAGACAGAGAGATGCCGAAACTTCTTCCAATACACAGACCCACACACACACACACACACACACACACTTTCCTTATGAAGTTTTAATTAAGACTATTCTAGACTGTATATGATGTATCTTTGTGTGTATGCATGCTCCTTAGGTCATACCAACCTAACCATGATTAAACGAACAATGTAAGTTCTCACTTTAAATGCTTGTATTCATGTGTAAGAATGTATCTCTGCTTTAATGTCTCCCAGCCATAATGTGTTTGATATCTAAATATTCCTCTCTCTTTGTCTTAATCAACGATGCACAGAATAGGATTATGAAATGTGTCATTAATACGTTTAGCAAACTTGGGATTAGAACTGTATAAAATCAACACCCTTTACGACACCTGATAAAACATGCAAAGTAGGTCGTAAACAGAGACAAAGAGAATTTTTCCCGCTCAGAATTCACCCTCTGGATTGGGTAAACTAACCCAGAAGGGGTGTGGATTAATTGTCTTAAAAGACAAATGGAAACATTTCTTTGCTCTCTCTTCTCTACTCGTCCTCGGACCTTTCCTCCCATCCTCTGAAGCCGGCTCACCTCTTGCCGTGAGGCTTCGACCCCAGCTAGGAGGTGAGGTCAGAGTGGTTGTTTCCTTTGAAGTCAGCACGCTCCGCTACTCAGTCCTTGGACAAAGGCACTGAACACCATCTCAACGGTCAAGGAACTTCCACAACTTCGAAGGAAACCTTCCTCTCCTTTTGGCAACATTCACTTTCAAACTACCTTCAAACTTCCCGCTGATCGTAGACCCGATTACTTGGAAGAACTGAGAGAGAGCGCTCCAGCTCACAGAACACTCTGAGAGGACCCACACGCATTCTTTTATACTCAACACAAAGCAAATCATGCAAGTCAAGTATAAATTCCATCGAAATTTAGATGCGTTTAAGACTAGTAACCCTGTTTAAGGTGATGTTGTTCTTTGCTGGCTCTCTGTAGTAATGTTTGTGAAATGCCATTCTGAATGATTTAATATATATTCGTTAATTGCAATCCATTGTTGTTAACCAAATTTATATTGCTTAAATACCTAGGTTAGGTATGTCTTATTGGGTGATTTGAAGATTTATTGTTTGATCATAACCAGTTATGATTAATAATAAATAATTAAATATTAATCCCCATAATTCCCTATTGAGCTAATTTAATCTATTAATATATGTAGCCCAGTCACTACAAAGGTTTCCCTCCACCCATTCACCTGCATTCTGCATGACCCTCCTCAATACCTGGAGTCAGTCGGCCACATCATGAACAGCTGCTCATCATCACTGAAAGGATTATATACTGCCAGACATGACAGACTCGTGGACCTCATCGCTGCTCAGATTCCTTGCACGACTGATGAGCAGATTTTTAAAAACCACAACTGTACATTATAAATGGTTCCGTTCCCCTGCTAACACTTTTGTAGGAATTGCAAATACACCAGACATTCTGAACATCTCTCAGAATAGCAAAACAGTCAAATTATTTGAAGTGTCATGTGCATTTGACTTATTTATGGAGGACTCTTACTGCTAAGACTCTGAAATCAGCCATTGGTATCTATAATTGAGAACATTGGGTATAAATGCCAGCTTATAGTGTTAGTGTTTGGTAGTTTGGGTCATGTGCACAGGCTGGTGACCCGTGGACTTCGCATTGGGGGGATTTCTAAAACAGGGGCCACTCAGTCTCAGCTACTATAGGAAGCATGTTTATCTGGAAGAGGCGATGTTTCCTGTACCCTTAGAATGGCATAATCGATGATGATGTGCTGCTGTTTTAATCTGTTAGATAATTCAAAAAATTTGATCACTAATGAAAATGACTTGTAATGTGGAATCAAATAAAGTATATAAAGTGTGTGTGTGTGTGTGTGTGTGTGTGTGTGTGTGTGTGTGTGTGTGTGTGTGTGTGTGTGTGTGTGTGTGTGTGTGTGTGTGTGTGTGTAATCTAAATAAAATGCAACGCAGACAAAAACAAAAGCAAAGCAGTATAATAGTGGATATCTGTATGATACATATTCCATCTTCTGTTATTCACATTCATTTAAGACATAATGGATTGTGTCTGAGATTAATACCTCATCGAGATTAGCATTTTTTTTAAATGGTGCAAGCTTGTTTCACTAAACAAACATGCCCTCTGTCAGTGGTGTTTCTGTTCACCATAGACTGTAAACAATATGGACTTGTCGTCTTCAATGCATCCCTCTGCCGAAAAGTTAAGTGTTATTTGCTTATAAAAGAAAAATATTATTTTCTCTCATATCTGCAATGCCTTCTGATTATCAAAACTTCTCTCATGGTACACTTACACACCCACACATACGAGAGAAGTGCCAATATGCATATTCCCTGGTCTTGTTCTTGACTTGGTCTCGACCCTTCAAAGTTTTGGTCTTGTCTTGGTCTCAGGTTAGGTGGTTTTGACGTCTTTTTTTTTTTTTTTTTTTTTTTTTTTTTTTTGTGTGTGTTTATTTTTTCTATGGAGTGGAGTCGAAGTTTACAGGTGATGCAGGAGTTTGCCTGCCAGTTCCTCATTGAGGTGCATCACTTGTTCCTCAAAGAGACAACCTCTGCCTTGACATGCCCCTCTGTCCAGACATGATGGAGAGAATGGGAAGTCTGGGGTTCTGGGAATTCGTTGACCGCCTGAACCCCAGTCTTTCCACGGTCCCAGTTCCGGTGGTCTGTGTTCTGGTGGACCCGACTCCAGTGGACCCAGTTCCAGTGGGTTCTAAGCGGAGAAGGAGAAGGAGAAGGAGAAGGAGAAGGAGAAGGAGAAGGAGAAGAAGGAGAAGGAAGACTCTCCTCATCCCTGATCCGGTGGACTCTGTTCCGGTGAAATCTGTATTAGTACTCATAGTGTACTTCAAGTGAATTAGGTGGAATAATAAACTGGGATGTATTAAAAAATTGTACAGCGGGTAGTGATGTACTGGTGCCGGTGGATCGTGTTCCGGTGGTCCCTGTGCTGGTGGACCCTTAACCCTTAACGATACCCATCTCTAGTCCTCGCACCAGTTAGTTTTCTTATGTGTTAGACGTGACCATTTCTTCTTCTTCTTGGGATTATTGGCGGTTCGCATTCTTAATAAGAGCATTACCAACATCTACTGTAGCTAATGAATCAGAAGCATTATATCCCTACTAGAATAATCAGAACTCATGCTTTCAATGCTTCTATGTGTTCAGCTCCTCCATCTGCAGCCCAAGTCCATCACATTCCAAAGAGGGATAATAATAATAAATAAATACTAATAATAATAAAACAAAAACCCATCTATATTCTATAAATCAAATTTGTTCCATTTAAAAAATGTGTATTATTGTATTATTAATCTACCCCCTTCTACTGAGTTTAAAAGCTTCTTTAATGTTAATTGTTGCTCACCTTTCTTCTGAAATTCTTCAATTATCTTTCTTCTTTCATCTGAATATTTATTACAATTAATAAGTGCATGTTCCACAGTTTCTCTAATTCCACATTCACATAAACCTGTGGGATGCTTTCCTATTATATGCATTGTAGAATTAAGTCATGTACAGTCTTGTTCAAAATAATAGCAGTACAATGTGACTAACCAGAATAATCAAGGTTTTTAGTATATTTTTTATTGCTACGTGGCAAACAAGTTACCAGTAGGTTCAGTAGATTATCAGAAAACAAACAAGACCCAGCATTTATGATATGCACGCTCTTAAGGCTGTGCAATTGGGCAATTAGTTGAAAGGGGTGTGTTCAAAAAAATAGCAGTGTCTACCTTTGACTGTACAAACTCAAAACTATTTTGTACAAACATTTTTTTTTCCTGGGATTTAGCAATCCTGTGAATCACTAAACTAATATTTAGTTGTATGACCACAGTTTTTTAAAACTGCTTGACATCTGTGTGGCATGGAGTCAACCAACTTGTGGCACCTCTCAGCTGTTATTCCACTCCATGATTCTTTAACAACATTCCACAATTCATTCACATTTCTTGGTTTTGCTTCAGAAACAGCATTTTTGATATCACCCCACAAGTTCTCAATTGGATTAAGGTCTGGAGATTGGGCTGGCCACTCCATAACATTAATTTTGTTGGTTTGGAACCAAGACTTTGCCCGTTTACTAGTGTGTTTTGGGTCATTGTCTTGTTGAAACAACCGTTTCAAGGGCATGTCCTCTTCAGCATAGGGCAACATGACCTCTTCAAGTATTTTAACATATGCAAACTGATCCATGATCCCTGGTATGCGATAAATAGGCCCAACACCATAGTAGGAGAAACATGCCCATATCATGATGCTTGCACCTCCATGCTTCACTGTCTTCACTGTGTACTGTGGCTTGAATTCAGAGTTTGGGGGTAGTCTCACAAACTGCCTGTGGCCCTTGGACCCAAAAAGAACAATTTTACTCTCATCAGTCCACAAAATGTTCCTCCATTTCTCTTTAGGCCAGTTGATGTGTTCTTTGGCAAATTGTAACCTCTTCTGCACATGCCTTTTTTTTAACAGAGGGACTTTGCGGGGGATTCTTGAAAATAGATTAGCTTCACACAGACGTCTTCTAACTGTCACAGTACTTACAGGTAACTCCAGACTGTCTTTGATCATCCTGGAGGTGATCATTGGCTGAGCCTTTGCCATTCTGGTTATTCTTCTATCCATTTTGATGGTTGTCTTCCGTTTTCTTCCACGTCTCTCTGGTTTTGCTCTCCATTTTAAGGCATTGGAGATCATTTTAGCTGAACAGCCTATAATTTTTTGCACCTCTTTATAGGTTTTCCCCTCTCTAATCAACTTTTTAATCAAAGTGCGCTGTTCTTCTGAACAATGTCTTGAACGACCCATTTTCCTCAGCTTTCAAATGCATGTTCAACAAGTGTTGGCTTCATCCTTAAATAGGGGCCACCTGATTCACACCTGTTTCTTCACAAAATTGATGACCTCAGTGATTGAATGCCACACTGCTATTTTTTTGAACACACCCCTTTCAACTAATTCAACTAATTGCCCAATTGCACAGCCTTAAGAGCGTGCATATCATGAATGCTGGGTCTCATTTGTTTTCTGAGAATCTACTGAACCTACTGGTAACTTGTTTGCCACGTAGCAATAAAAAATATACTAAAAACCTTGATTATTCTGGTTAGTCACATTGTACTGCTATTATTTTGAACAAGACGTATGTCTCAATCTTAGTCTAGAAATAATACAGTCTTCCTTCCTTCTCCCACTTGAATTCCTTCCTCTACCTACCAATTGTTGAAATAAATGTAAATGTCTGCATTTTTGCTCATTATCCCAATTAGATTGCCAGTTGTATATATGTCCCTTTTTATTATTGATTTGACTTCTAATTTGCTATATATAATTTGAATATCTATAGATTCCTTTGCCATAGCGTGTTTTTGCTCATTTGTTTTTCTAATCTGAAAGGTGACAGAGCCTTTGCAGTTGCTGCTTCATTATTATGGAATAGTTGCCATCTGACATTAAGTGAGCTCCTTCTGTTTCTGTTTTTAAATCTAGACTTAAGACACATCTTCATGTTCTAGCCTTTCCTGCTTATTAATTTTTGGATTAGTAACTGTTTAAATCTAATTTTCTTCTTATTTTTTTCTTCTTATTTTATTTTTAATGTATTTTTGATTGTTTTGTATAGCATGTTGGTCAGTGTAAGCTGAATTTAAATGTGCTTTATAAATCAAATTTACTTACTTACTTACTGGTCTGCTGCTTCATTTCCAGACAAAGATGTTCTTCAATGATTGTAAATTGTATATTAAGAGTCTCCGCAATGCATTAAGCAATAGATTGACGCGTTCGCGTCGAAAAGTGGGCTCCCCCAAAGGCCACAGTATAGTTCGAACACTGTGGATATGCGTCGAATTTCGACACAGCGTTCACCTTGCGGTAGTCCACACAGAACCTGACCGAGCCGTCTGTTTTGGGGACCAAAACTATCGGGCTCGCCCAGTCACTGTTGGACTCCTCGATTACTCCCATGTCGAGCATTGCGCCTAATTCTTCCTGAACTACCTTTTTCTTGTGTTCAGGCAAACGATACGGCCGGCTGCGAACTACCACGCCCGGCTCGGTCTCGATATGGTGCTGAATCAAGTCGGTACGTAGGGGCGAGAACACGTCAGCGAACTCCGCCTGTAATTTTGATAAATCAGTGAGTTGGAACGGTGAGAGGTGATCTCCCCCAGGGGCCAGCGCGACTGATTGTGCTTTAATGCTCGCCTCTGGCCCGAGATCATCCTCTCCCCCGATCACCGTTGCCAACAACACTGATTCCACCTCATTCCATTTTTTAAGCAGGTTGAGGTGGTATATTTGACGTGCCCCGTTCCTATCGGATCGAATCACTTCATAATCGAGCTCTCCTACCTGTCGTGCGACCTCAAACGGCCCCTGCCACTTTGACATTAATTTCGAGCTCGACGTAGGGAGTAGAACGAGCACTTTCTCTCCCGGTGTGAATTTGCGTAGCTTCGTACCCCTGTTATATGACCGGCTCTGGCGGTCCTGGGCTTGCAACAAATTCTCCCTTGATAGCCGCCCCAAGGTGTGGAGTTTTGTTCGCAAGTCCAGCACATACTGAATTTCGTTCTTGGCCAACGAAGGTCCCTCCTCCCAAGTTTCTCGTAGGACGTCCAGCACCCCCCGGGGCTGCCGTCCGTAGAGAAGCTCGAAGGGGGAAAACCCCGTGGAGGCTTGCGGGACCTCCCGCACAGCAAATAAGAGGGGTTCTAACCACCGATCCCAATTTTTGGCATCTTCCTGTACGAATTTACGGATCATGGATTTAAGAGTGCGATTAAACCGTTCGACCAAGCCGTCTGTTTGTGGGTGATAGACGCTTGTTCGGATGGATTTAATGCCCAATAATCCGTACAATTCGCTTAACGTGCGTGACATAAACGCCGTGCCTTGATCAGTGAGGATTTCCTTCGGAATCCCCACTCGGGAGATTAAACGAAACAGTGCGTCCGCAACACTCTTCGCCGAGATGTTGCGGAGAGCCACTGCTTCCGGATATCGTGTTGCGTAGTCCATGATAACTAACGCAAAACGATGTCCGCGTGCGGATCGCTCTAATGGCCCGATGAGGTCCATCGCAATTCTCTCGAAGGGGACCTGCATTAATGGAAGAGGGCGCAATGGCGCTTTTGGGGCGGCCAGTGGGTTCACCAACTGACATTCAGGACAAGACGCGCACCACCTGCGCACATTGTCATGAATGCCTGGCCAAAAAAATCGGGTCATTCAGCGATTCAGCGTGGCCGCCTGTCCCAGGTGGCCCGCCATCGGATTAGAGTGAGCCGCCTGGAAAAGCATTTCCCGGCGGCTCTTTGGTACTAACAACTGGGTTGTATCTAACTTTGTCTGAGTGTCTTGGGTCACTCGATACAACCGATCCTTTATTATGGCAAAATACGGATAGGAGACAGGCAAGGCAGGTTGGAGAGACTGTCCGTCGATCGATCGGACCTGCTGGAAAGCGTTCTTAAGGGTTTCATCCTGTGACTGCTCCAGAGGAAAGTCATCGCGGTCTGAGAGAATTAGTCTCTCGATCCCGCTCGGTTCCTCTGGAGTTGTCCCCGAGGGTCCCGGTTCAGTCTCCCCAAGCTGTACTCGCCCCGCCCCCTTCCTCGCCTTTTTCTCCCAAGCGGCATCCGCGCACAACGATCCCAATAAAGCCGTAAAGGCGGGCCAATTCGTCCCCAGAATTAGCGGATGCCGGAGGTGTGGACTAACCGCCACCTCTATATTATGCTTTTGCCCCCGAAACTGTATCGTGACTGGGACAACCGGATATTCCACCACATCCCCGTGCACACACCGCACCTTAACCATGCGGCTTGTATCCAATGCCCCAGGCTGCATCAGGCTTTGATGGATCGAGGTTTGGTTACATCCTGAATCCACCAAGGCCTGATATGTACCCCCCTTGATACTTACAGGAATTTGGTACTCTCCTGCTTGATCGGGGGTGGTCCGCTGGACGTCCGGGATCCGGATCATTGTCCCGATGTCCATCATCGGACATCGGTCCACAAAATGATCCGGATCACCGCACCGCCAGCAGGCCAGCCCAGGCTTACCCGCCGCCCCTGCGGCGGGGAGTGGGTTGGAGAATGAGCGCGGGGAGGGCGTGGAACCAGAGCCATTGTCACCCCCCACCCCCAGCAGCCCCGCCCCCCTGGGCGGAGCCCGCGAACTCCCGAACGGTCCAGGGCCCATCCCACCCCGGCCTCTGGGGGGAATCCGAGGAGGGCCCGGAAGGCGGGACCTAGGGAGAGGGATAGGATGAGAGGGAGATACAGAGGGGGGAGAGAGAGAGCGAGAGGTTAGAAGGGGTGCACCGACCCCCGGGCACGCCACCAGGTGGTCCTCCGCCAGGTGGATGGCTGTCTCCAGCGACGTGGGCCGGTGGCACTGGACCCACTCGGCAGTTTTCTTTGGGAGCCGAGCGATGAACTGCTCCAGTACCACCAGATCGACGATGTGGTCCACGTCGCTTCCGCCGGCCAGGAGCCATCTGCGGCAGGAGTCCCAGAGCTGTTGGGCCATCGCGAAGGGTCGGCCAGCCTCTCCCCACTCCAGGGAGCGGAACCTCTGCCGGTGTTGCTCCGGGGAGCGGCCGACCCGCTGAAGGATGGCCTTCTTCAGGTCATCGTACTCAAGGAGGTTCGCCACCGGTAGCTGTTGTGCAGCCGCCTGGGCTTCCCCTGTCAGCAGTGGTATCAGGCGCACCGGCCACTGTGCCCGGGGCCACCCGCAGGCCTCCGCGGCCTTCTGAAAGAGGTCAATAAAGGCCTCCGGGTCATCTTGTGGCCCCATTTTGTGCAGGGGCACGTGGACCGGTGCGCTGGCCAGCCCGGTGGCTTCGGTGCGAACCTCCCGGTCGATCCAGCTCCGGAACTTCTCGCGGTCCTCTTGCTGGCCTCGGACAATGGCCTCGAAGCGGCGCTCCTGGTCTGCCCGAAGGTCCAGCATGGCTTGGTGTTGGTCCTGATGGAGGACCGCGAGGGATGTAATAATGTCCGCAAATGGCGAGGCGGAGGGCGTCTGCATGGCGGCGGCGCTGTCCTACTTCCTTCCCGGGTTTCGGCACCAGTGTAACAAAGTTCGATAGTATGAGGAAGGAAGAGGACACGGGGGTCGGCTGGACGGTTGATGCTGTTTTATTTATTCTCTTTCAATGTCAAAACACACTCAGTAGTGTATAGTTTCTCTCAACTCAAAATAACAACGATCACTTCCGGGTCGGCACTTCCGGCTTCCGGTGTCTCAGTCTCTGTGGTTCGGGCATCAACGGTCCGTCTCTCTCTCTCTCTGGTCTCTGGTTCCACCGAGGTTTTATACCCTCTCCGCGCTCATTACTGGAACAAGAGACAGGTGTTATTAATCTGCGTCCAACCCACTCACTTACCGCTCGTCCCGCGGCTCTCTCTCCCGCTGCAGACCTCGCTGAACCACGCCCCCCTTGCCACATTCATCTTTGAATCAATACTTGACATTTTATTTGTAAACAAAATATATTTGATTTTCTCCACTGAAAGTTTAAAACCCCATCTATATACGACCACCTCTCAACATGTTCTAAAACTAATTGCATTCTATTAACAATATACTCTACATTCCTACCTCTAAGCCACAAAGCTCCATCATCAGCAAACAACGATTTATTCATACTCTTATCTGTTGTTGCAAACACATCATTAATCATAATAATAAACAACAAAGGACTTATGACACTACTCTGAGGAGTTCCAGTCTCAATTATTCCTTTCCTTGATATACATTCCCCAATCTTTATTTTAATATTTCTTTCAATTACCAACTCGGTAACAATTTACAATAAGGGTGCACTAATATGCATTAATTCATGCTTAACTAATGCACAGATAATCATGAGTTAACATATTACTAATGGTGAACTGACCCATTTATTAATGATTACTGCATCAGCAACTAATGAAGATTATGATTAATAGATTAAGTAATCATTAAATTGTTATTAGTTAAATATGTCATAATGTATTAATTCCTAATACGATATTATATTAACTAATAACTTAAATGAACGTGTTAATTACCATATTGGGTCAAAGCCATGCATTTAAACTTCCAGTTGTCTGCTTTAATTAATCATTAGCTAATTATTTATAAAGGTGTCATTATGTTATGACTTTACTTGTTGGGGCACATGATTATTAACAAATTGATTAAGTAATATGTAATTGTGGTTATGGGTTTTTAATTAATTTTGAATTAGTTAATAGTCTTTGGTCCTTGGGTGGTGATTATCACTCTTTGATCTAGGGACAGGATTGTACCTGATCTGGAATCTGTTAGATGGCCTGTAAGCTCTGTTTGCATACCATGTGGGATGGGATATTCATAATGCACAGGAGGTGGCTCTTCATAAGGCTGCGGATAACTGGCTGTTGGACACCTCTTTCATGAGCTGTAACTGACACCCTATTTCGTCAATCAGAACATTCATGTCTCTGGCACTGAGTGGCTTAGTCAGGGGAGGTTTCTGCTGCTGAGGGGAGTAACTTGGTTTAGGGCTGTCAAAATGGCTGAAAAGCTAAATTCAAAATTAATTCTTAAATATTATCAAAATTCTAATTATATTTTGAATTCTAAAGTCAATACTTAATGTTAGAAGGAGAAGTGCTGTATTGTCTCCTATGCCCACAAGAGGGCACAAGCAAGCGCAACAACCACATCTAAACTAAATCAAGCATTCACTAAAGTGCATTAACATTTCAAACAACTGTAATTAAATAAAATATAATTTTATAAGAAAGATTTGGTAAAAAAGTGCATTAAACTGCAAATGCTTCAGTAACCTGAGAAAACACACTTCAACAATGTGACGTGAACACAAAATAGCAAACTGACATTCAGAAACAATCAATTTCCACTCATTAAACATCTACATATTGTTCGTCAAACACACCAGTCAACTTGACCTGCAGCGAGTGCTGAGTGTTTTATTTTATTTTATTTTTTTATGCTGAGGTATGGTCACGTCTTTGCCCAATATGTGGATACATATATAACGTTACCGCATGATTTTTGCTGTGCTTAAGTGTTGAGGATGTTCAATACATGGCCGATAACCTCCATAGTCCACTTCAAAATCATCAAAGTAAGCATGATGACATGTCTGGCATCTTGGCTGTACAGGAACCTCTGATAATCATCAACCATACTGACACTGTAGCAAATCACATCAGACATGAAGGACTGCAATGCTAGGAAGAGGTAGGAATGACCCTTTAGCTGATAATATGTTACATTCACTAAAGGATGTCAGTCACAACTCAGGAAGACAGGATCAGTTTGATATATGCTTACTTGAAGTATTAGGGTTCAGAATCAGCAACCAGCATGGTGTGGTATTCTGAGATCTATTTTCTTCACGTTTCAATCTACAAAATATGCATTTAGGTATATATGGGTGTGGTTGTAACATAAAAAGAAATAAGGAATAATTACTAACTGCAACATTATCATCACAAATAGTACAGCCTTACTATTCAAACTAAAGCTAGGACATTAGAACAATATTAGAATCATATTAGGGTAATATATATATATATATATATATATATATATGTTAAATATAGAGGTAACACTTTACAATAAGGTTGTATTAGTTAACATGAACTAACCATGAACAACACCTCTGTTCAGCATTAAAGGGATACTTCCCCACTTTTTCATATTAAACTATGTTAATACACAAGTTAATACATACAATAAATACATCTTCTCCTCCCCTCTATGGATGGAAATGAGGGGGGGGGAGTCGAAGTACTCTCAAAAGTGCTATTCCACCATAGCCTGGCTCTGCCCTCCTACGTACTTCCGCTCAATTTTCATTTTACTTCAGTACTACGTCTGGGACTGCTGTGTAGTCTTAGGTTTTCTCCGAACAAATTTTTACCGGTCCAATCAGTGAACAGAGGGAGTGGCTGAGAACGATGATGTTGATGTCGAGCGCTAGTTTGAGATGTAGTTCAGTAATGGCGGCGGAGAAAGATGCAAACTAAACCATTGATTGCATTGTGGCACCGCTGCCGAATATCCAGAAGTTAAAGCTGGAGCAATAACAGTCTTTGCTGGGGTTTGTTGGTGGCCATGATGTTGTGACCCTCCAACAGGGTAAATTCAGGAAAAGTTTGATTTTCCAGATCGCTTCGTTAGTGATGAAGGAGTTTGCTGAAGCTATTCGGACGGTAACTGTTTCTTGTGGGGTCGGAAGGGATTGCCATCATTTAAGTTACAGGGACTGGTCAGTTATTTTATTGCCGTCCGTCTCTCACCACCCGTGTAAAAATCCCTGGCCAAGTTACCTAACTTACTGCTTTTGACAAACGCAAGGTCGTGTTAATGTAACAGCTGTCCGAATACACATCTCTGAGTTTTCAACAATATATCACTTCAAAATTCACTGTTTGTAATCATTTTTTGACCACTGCAGAACACCATACGGTTGCTTTGCTGTTATTTGGATGCATTTATAGACTTGTATTTCCTTAAAATGCTGGCAAGTATTTAGAAGAGCAATATATTTCATCACCGCTCAAACAAATTAAAATAAAAGCACTTAAACATTTGAATTGGTCAGTTATTTATAGCAGCATTTATTATCATACCAAGCATATGACATTTTATTTACAGCATACAATGATGTTACGGACCACGTGAGCGCCGCATTCCCGATCACAAAGCTCTCCTCTTCACCGTGGCGTGAATAAATCACAATCCGAATGCACGAGTTCTAGGTTTTATCCTATAGTTTTATTACTGAGGTGGCATGCACATGTGCACTTTTATTTTGTCGGATTTCCATGAGTGAAACAGGCGAAGGGCGCATGACATACGTCACGACCAAACGTTAGCGATTGGTTATGGCAGATCCAGAGTGGCTCAGGGCAGATCCAATAGTTTTAAACCTCAACAGGGTGCCCGCCTTCGCGGAAATAAACCCTTGTCAATGGAGAGTGGCCAGACTCTATGTACAAATGAAATGTAAGAGACTCTGGTAAAACCAGGCTAATTCCACCATACATTATAGTTATCTTTTTTAACCCACTAAGAAAAGTGGCAAGTTTTATTTTGAGTCACTATTGGTCGTTCAACTATCTGTGTAACTGTATTTAAATAGGGAAAACTGGAGGTGTTTGGTCGCTTCTAACTTGATCTCTGTTTGATATCTGTAATGAATGAACTGGGCTTAGTGGGCTAAGCTAAATGGTCTTAGTTAAGGGAATAACAGTTTAATAGGAAAAAGCGGTGGAGTATCCTAATAACATTAACTCACACATATGTAACCGGAATGAGTACGCTATGCCTTTAAGGGGGGCAGGTGATGGAAATGTTTTTAATTACAGGTCTTACATCCCTCCTTTTGGTCTAGCAGCCACCGTTTTCTTTTCCCACTAATATTTGAGATTCATTTGATTAATTTGCGTTTTGTTTTTGGGTATTTATTTGTTTTTTTTGGTATTTATTTTGTTGTAACGTTTTTTTGTTTTGTTTCATTTACTAGTTTACAACTGTATGGGAGATCTTTATATTTGATGTTTGTTCGTTTTGTGAAGGATTTTGCTTTTGGGTTCATTTGTTTTGGATTGGTGTGTTTTCTCCCATGTGGTTTATCCAGTTTCATGATTACAGTTTGAGTTATTTTTTTTTATTTATTTTTTTATTGTCATTTGTTTTTTTGTAATTTGAGCAACGCAACTTTATTTTACTGTGTTTGAGCACTAGATGTATTATTAATTTTGGGATTCTTAATTTGTGGTGAACGGCACATTGGCATTCCTTTTTTTGTGTGTTCTGTGTTTGGTGGAGTTTGATTTCTTTGTTTGCTGTGTTTTTTTATTTATTTGAGAACCGTGCTGTGAACCCAAGTGGTATCAAGGAAAAATTGTGAGCAACTAATAAAAGTTGACCTTTTATACCCTGGCTTCTAGTTCATTTAATTGAACGACCTGTTATAAATATTATGAGGGTCCCCTATCCCGTGGAAGTGGGGGTGGCGTAGTCTATTTAGTCGACATTCTTAAACCGCCATATAGTTGAGGTTACACATATATTAATGCATCTAATCATATTAACAGAGCAGCTAGTTAATGTATTAGTTCATGCATTAGTTAAGATGAACTAACCATGAACAACACATCTTTTCTGCATTAGTTAATCTTAACTCACATATTAATGCATCTATTAAAATGAACAACACAATTATTTAACATTTACCATGAACAAAGCTTCTGTTCAGCATTAATCTTAACTCACACAATGCATCTATTCACATTAACAGTTCGATTAGTTAATGCAACATAAACAAACCGTGAACAACACCTCTTTTCAGCATTAGTTAATTTTAAATCACACATGTTAATGCATCTAGTCACGTTAAGAGTGAATTAGTTGACATTAGTTAATGCTTTAGTTAACATGAACTATGAACAAAGCCTGTAGCTTTGCTGTTTTTGTAAGGTTATCTTATGTACATATTTACATTTGTTTACATAGCAGTTGACACACACTAAGTATGAACATTTCTAACTCACCATCTAACTCTAAATGTAAAAATTATTTTTGTGTACCTTATCAACATTATTTAATAAGCCTTTGATTTTGGGCTGTTAGTAAACATAATTCTAAAGTGGAAACCATCTGAACATCAACAGATAGGTTGTTAATGTTTATACGCACTTTACTATCATTACATTTTGCGACCCTTATTTGTAAAGTGTACTCTATTTCAACATTACCTGATGTGTTATTAACATTTGTAGACTTTTATTAACAACACTTACCATTATCGAGGCATGTATTAATGGTTTATGAAAACCTTATTGTAAAGTGTACACTATTTCATCATTAACTAATGTGTTACTAGCATTAAGTAGACTTTTATTAACACGACTTATCATTAACGAAGCTTGTATTAATGGTTTATGAAAACCTTATTTTAAAGTGTACACTATTTCATCATTAACTAATGTGTTACTAGCATTAAGTAGACTTTTATTAACACGACTTATCATTAACGAAGCTTGTATTAATGGTTTTTGAGAACCTGATTGTAAAGTGTACACTATTTCATTATTAACTAATGTGTTATTAACATTTCGAGAATCTTAATTAACATGATTTACCATTCATGAAACTAGGCATTTATTATTATTTATTGCTTTGTAATGAAACTACAAATGTTAACATAACAGTTAATGTTTAAATAGTGCACACTTGATATGGTTCTCAAAGAACCATTAATACATGCTTTGTTTAATAATGTTGATATAGTACACAAAAGCATTTTTACCTTTAGAGTGCGATGGTGAGTTAGAAAGTTTCATCCTTAGTGTATGTCAACTGCTATGTAAACTAATGTAAATATGTACTGTACAGTAAGATAACCTTACAAAAACAGCAAAGCTACAGGCACTGTTCACGGTTCACTAATGCATTAACTAATGTTAACTAATTGCACTGTTAATGTGAATAGATGCATTTATATGTGTATTAACATTAAAGGGTTACTTCAGCGATTAGCATATGGCTTTGTATCAGTAGAAACCCTGGAGTATTCAAATGATTGTGTAAACTATTAAATATAAATGACCAAATAACCAATTGGCATTCTAACCTAAATTCTAAATTATGATTAAATGGAGTCAGATAACGAGGAATTGGAATAAAATCCCTTTTCCCCGCTGAAAAGACAAACGCGCAGCGACCTTCACGCACCAATCGTTAGCCTCCATTGGGACGTTTTGGGTGGCCTACAAAATTCAAACATTTTTGCTGTTCTCTATATGTAGCAATGCATCAAAATAACCTGGCCTGCGTAAGTCAATCATTCTATTCCAACCTGTCCTCCAAAAAATATGACTCTATAGGTTGTTTTTAAAGCACCCTTTTACAACCTATATTTACGTTTAAAGTCATGTGCAGATAAAAGGGAAAAATGCTTTAAAATGAGTGTCCTGCTGTCAATAGGAGCACAACTTTAGAAAACGCCCCTGTGCGTCATATTTAATTAATTAAAATATTGTCGATAGGGGCACAACTTTAGTAAACTCTCCTATGGGTCATATTCCAAGGAAGTGACAAACAACCTATATAGGCTTATTGGTTGGAGAACATGTTCTGTTCAGATGGTGCGGTATGTATGGCCAGAAGACGAGACTCAACTCATAAAGGACAATAGAATTACAGGATTATGGGATTCTAAACACAGAACTGCCACATTATCATAAAGACCTTGAAACCGATCTGAGGGAGAAAGACGTACAAACACCTCATTTACATGCCACTTAAGTAGCCTATGGAGGCTTTCCTTGCCATTAATGCTTGGATAACACACACATCTCCTTTCAATAAAAATAATGGCTAGTGAGGTGGATGGGATATACAAACCTACCAAAAGTGCCATAATATTTGGAATTACATTGCGAGAGGAAAATACGTTTTAGTAATAAAACTGAGGCTAATGGAAACTGTCATTTCACAATAGATCTTTTATTGACATTTAGAAAATATCGCAAAAAAATGTTTTGCGCAAATCTTTAATGGACACTGTGATGGGGTGAAGAAGCACACGACACAGGATGGCAGGTGAATTCCCAGAAGGGTGGATTTTATTAGTGAAGTTGATGTAGAAAGTGAAAGTGCGGTGTGAAGAGTGCTCGGTGCTCGGCGTGTTCCTCTATCTCTCCCTCTTTTGTGCTCGAGGTGATGTGGGTCCGTGCTCCTTCTTCCGTAGTGGGGGGGCTGGCCGTCACACGCTGCTCTCTATGGGGTAAACGGAGACAACAGTTAGCCGAGTCTTCTGGAGACATCTCTCACCTCTCTGGTTGTTTGTCGGCTTTATGAAGCCACCCGCTGATGATCCGCAGGTGTGACGGCTCAGCCCGTGATGAGCGGGTGCAGGTGTGACTGCCTTGTTTCCAGGGCGACGCTGATGAGCACTCGGGACACTTGTCAAAACACTTGGCTTGTGACAATCAGTGGTCTTTAAGCCAGCATGGGATTTATTTTCACTGCTATGCTGATGACACTAGAATTTACCTTAGAACAAGTTCATCCCCCTCTGCTGACCTCACAGGCTCACACCATCCACTTTGATCACTTACCTGGATGAGATAAAGGTGTGGATGAAGCAAAACGTTCTGCAGCTAAACAGCTCCACGACTGAAGCAATCCTAGTCGGCACTCCACTTCAGGTCCGGAATTCTGTTATCACCAGCATTCCTTTCTCATATCAGGACATTCCACTTTCTAAATCAGTCACCAACCTGGTCAAAATGGAATCGCAACTCACTTTTGAAGCTCACATCAAACATCTGTGTAAGCTCACCTCTGAAACATTGCCATACTTCGTCTCACTGGTAGATGTGGAGAAGCTTGTCCACGCCTTTGTCTCCTCCAGGCTAGACTACTGCAATGCGCTTCTTATCGGCATCTCTGGCAGAAATCTCCAGAAGCTGCAGTATATTCAGAACAGCGCTACTAGGATCCTCATGAGGGTGCGCAAATACAACCATATCACCCCTATTCTCAAATCACAAAACTGGCTTCCTGTATCGCTCAGGATCGAGTAAAAGATCTCCCTCCTTACCCACCAGTGCATCCATGGTGCAGTCCATCCACCTACATATCTCAAGGAACTCCTCACCACGCAAACATCCACACGTAACCTCCGTTTTGTTTCAACTTGTCTTCTCAGGACTCCCAGGAACAAACTCTGTACTATGGAAGATTGGGCCTTCTGCTCAGCAGCCCCCAGTCTTTGGGATGCTCTCCATGACCACTTGCGGACCCCACAGACTGTAGTGGTCTTAAAACCCACCTTTTTAACAGAGCTTTTAATTTATTTGATTTGTAACTTCTTAATTTTTCTGTTATTTATTTTATTTTATTTATTTATTTATTTTGTTGTTGTTGGTGGTGATTGTTTTAAGTCTGTAGCACTTTGAGATTTAGTTAAATATAAAGTATGCTACAAATAAAATGTATTATTTTATTATTTATTATTATGTCTTCCATTTTCTAATAATTGCTCCCACAGTTGATTTCTTCACACCAAGCTGCTTACCTATTGCAGATTCAGTCTTCCCAGCCTGATGCAGGTCTACAAGTTTGTTTCTGGTGTCCTTTGACAGCTCTTGCATCTTGGCCATAGTGAAGTTTGGAGTCTGACTGTTTGAGGTTGTGGACAGGTGCCATTAATACAGGTAACAAGTGGAAGACGAAGGAGCCTCTTTAAGAAGTTACAGGTCTTTGAGAGGCAGAAATCTTGCTTTTTTGTAGGTTACCAAATACTTATTTTAACCATAATTAGCTAATCAAATCCTTAAAAATCAGAAAATATTATTTGTCATTTTTTTATTTCTCATTCTGTTTCTCATAGTTGAAGTGTACCTATGATGGAAAATTACAGGCCTCTCTCATCTTTTTAAGTGTGAGAACTTGCACAATTGGTGGCTGACTAAATACGTTTTTTGCCCCACTGTATATGACAACAATACTCGGGATATAGGGTCATGTATGTAAATATATTACATTTCTGTTTGGGTACATTTGACTCTGTATGCAGAAACTCTATGTTCTCAAGGTCAGAGCATAAATTGAGTTGGCATGGCAACAGCTGCATTTTTTTAATCCTTGATCAAAAGAAAAATATTTTGCCATCTCCCAGTACACGAGTGCCGGCACTAAGCTGATTAAAGAACATTTACAGCTTAATTGAATTTCAATGTCTCCACTATGACTCTGTTAAATATAGCAAGAGTATAACGAGAGATAATCAGGTCTTCCGCCTCTACATTAAGTTTAATCTGATTTGTCCATTTGCTTATTTTGGGTGCTTTTTATTATGATGACATTCTAACTGAATCAGGAAATGCAGATTTTAATGGAACAGAATGTTGTTGAAAAAATTATATATAAGACTTTAAAGTAGACTTTAACGCAGCCACTTTGACTTTCCTCTCAGCATGGTATTGGTATTCATTCTCCATAGTGTCCTCTAGGGTGCGCAGTGCATGTTCCCATTCAAAAGGGAACGTCTCTGGTTGCACATGTAACCATGGTTCCCTACATCTCCTTGCCATGCTTCAGGCATTCCTGTGCACATCTCCTTAAGACAAAGAAGTGGATGAGTTCTACAGCTGACATGTTATACTCTCGGTCACACCAGTAGTGACATCACAGGCTGTTGTCGGCCAATGTCAATGTCAACGATTAAATGCGTAACTTGAGACATTCTGTACACTCACATTGTGCAAATCCCCCATACAGTAAGCAATTAACATTGGTTTGTGAAGATAGAAGCTTTAATAAAATATAATTTTTCAGGAGCGTTTATGCTGTGCTGTGTAGATTGTGTCAATTTGTCAATTTGTATGACAAATTGAAACAATTACAAGGAAATTTGTTTTTTAAAGGGGAAGTGCATCTCCTTAACCTTACCCTTGTTCACCCTCCGCCTATGGATTATTTGTTAACCAAACAGAGTTCCTGTAACTAACACCTCTCAACCAAGAAGATTTCTTTTTACCGTTTGTTATTCATTCCGTAAATGTCAGTGTAGAGACGGTCATTGCAAGTCAGAAGCCGATTTCAAAGAAAGAGCAATAAAAAAGGGACAGGCCTGGGCGAAAATGATGCAAGGAAGAGTCAGGGCAAAGTAGAAGGTGGGAGGAACAAGGGCAAACATGAATGTGGGAGGAGCCTGGGCAGAACCCTCAGCAGGAATGCCAGGATGCAGTTCCATGGCGTCGAGTTAGGGAAGAGCCATGGTGGTGGCTTGGCAACTGAAATCAAGGGGACAACTGACCGAGATGGAGCTGCTGACAGTAGAGACACAGGAGAAGACAATTAACAGAAGGTACTGGGCGACAGAATGTCCTGGAGGGTAGGGCAGAGCCCAAGCCAGGTTGCCAGATGAATGAGATGAAGGTGGGGTGACTGAGGACCAAGGTAGAGCTGAAGGGAAGGAGCCCAGTGGAGCCAAAAGGATGGAGGGGCGAAGTGCAGCTGGTGTCCTGTAAGTCCATGATGCAGGTAGAACGACAACCGACCAAGACGTAGCTGGAGGTAGAGGTCTTCACGGATCCAAAAATTCATACCCGAACCCGAAGAGGTCCCCGATGTTCTACACAGAACCAACCCGAGTCCCGTCTATTATTTCAAAAACTGGACCCGGACCTTTGCAGATCCAAGAAATGCCAAAAAATATAGTACCCGGAACCGACATGGACCCGTCTATTATTTTATAGCTGGAACCGAACCCAGCGGGAAGACACAGACCCGACTGGACCCGACTGTAGTGATTCGGTTGGAAAGGAAGGAAGAGGACACGGGGGTCGGCGAGACTGCTGACAACTTTTATTATTCAACTCAAAACACAGCGCGCACACTTCAGCATGTGACTTCTCATAAACACTCAGGAAAAGTTTCACTTCCGGGTTGCGGCCTTTCCGGCTTCCGGTTAACTCAGTCTCTTAGGGGGGTGCGTCAGCAGTTGCACACTTCTTTGGGTTGGCCATGAGCCCCGCTCCCCTCAGCGACCTCACATGCTGCATATGCCGCTGCCAATTGTTACTAAATATCACGATATCGTCTAGGTAGGCAGCAGCATTTGTCGCATGGGACCGCAGAATCCAGTCCATGAGTCGCAGAAAGGTAGCGGGAGCCCCGAACAAGCCGAACGGAAGGGTAACAAATTGGTGTAATCCAAACGGCATTGTGAAAGCTGTCTTTTCTTTGGATAATGGAGACAAGGGGATCTGCCAAAAGCCCTTTGTTAAGTCCAATGTTGAGTAAAAGCGAGCCGTGCCTAGCCGATCAAGCAACTCGTCAACCCGCGGCATTGGATACGCGTCGAACTTCGACACAGCGGTCACTTTGCGATAATCCACGCAAAACCGGACAGAGCCGTCCGTTTTCGGAACTAAAACTATCAGGTTTGCCCAGTCACTGCTGGATTCCTCTATTACCCCCATATCGAGCATAGCCCCCAATTCATCTTGAACCACTTTTTTCTTGTGCTCAGGTAAGCGATACGGCCGGCTGCGAACCACCACACCCGGCTCGATCTCGATATGGTGCTGAATCAGATTAGTACGACTCGGTAGGGGCGAGAACACGTCGGCAAACTCGGCCTGCAATTTCGACAAATCAGTGAGTTGGGACGGCGAGAGGTGATCTCCCCCGGGGGCCAGCGCGAGGGATTGGGGTTTGATGTTCGCCTCTGGCCCGAGATCATCCTCCCCCCCCGATCACCGTCGCCAACATCACTGATTCGACCTCATTCCACTTTTTCAGGAAGTTGAGGTGATAAATTTGACGGGCCCGCTCCTATCGGACCGTATTACCTTATAATCGAGATCTCCGACTTGTCGTGTGACCTCAAACGGTCCCTGCCACTTAGCCATCAATTTCGAGCTCGACGTTGGGAGTAATACAAGTACCTTATCTCCCGGTGCGAATTTGCGCAGCCTAGTTCCCCTGTTATAAAGCTGGCTCTGGCGGTCCTGGGCTTGGAACAAACTCTCCCTTGATAGCCGCCCCAATGTGTGGAGTTTTGTTCGCAAGTACAGCACATATTGAATTTCGTTTTTGGCCGAGGACGGTCCTTCCTCCCAAGTTTCTCGCAGGACATCCAGCACCCCCCGGGGCTGGCGTCCGTAGAGGAGCTCGAAGGGGGAAAACCCTGTGGAGGTTTGCGGGACCTCCCGCACAGCGAACAACAAGGGCTCTAGCCACCTGTCCCAATTTTTGGCGTCTTCCTGAACGAACTTACGGATCATGGTTTAAGGGTACGATTCTACCGTTCGACCAAGCCGTCCGTTTGTGGGTGGTAGACGCTAGTTCGAATCGACTTAATGCCTAACAACCCGTATAGCTCGCGTAGTGTATGTGACATAAATGCCGTGCCTTGATCAGTGAGAATTTCTTTCGGAACCCCCACCCGGGAGATAAGTCGAAACAGTGCATCCTTAACACTTTTCGCGGAAATGTTGCGGAGAGCCACTGCCTCCAGGTATTGTGTTGCGTAGTCCACTATGACTAAGGCAAAACGATGCCCACGCGCTGATCGTTCTAATGGCCCGATGAGGTCCATCCCAATTCTTTCGAAGGGGACCTGCATTAACGGAAGAGGGCACAAAGGCGCTTTTGGGGCGGCCAGTGGGTTCACCAACTGACATTACGGACAAGACGCGCACCATCTGCGCACATTGTAATGAATGCCTGGCCAAAAGAACCGGGTCATGAGACGATTTAGTGTTGCCGCCTGTCCCAAATGGCCCGCCATAGGATTAGAATGAGCCGCCCGGAAAAGCATTTCCCGGCGGCTCTTTGGTACTAACAATTGGGTTGTATCTACTTTGGTCTGAGCGTCTTGGGTCACTCGATACAACCGATCTTTTACGATGGCAAAAAACGGATAGGTGAGCGGGAGGGCAGGTTGGAGAGACTGGCCGTCGATGGAGCGGACCTGCCTAAACGCATGTTTTAAAGTCTTATCCTGAGACTGCTCCAGAGGAAAGTCATCATCACCAAGAGAATTAGTCTACACTATGTCTTTTCCCCCGGAATTGAATCGTAATTGGGACAACCGGATATTCCACCACATCTCCATGCACGCACCGCACCTTAACCACGCGGCTTGTATCCAATGCCCCCGGTTGAATCAGGCTTTGATGGATGGAGGTTTGGTTACATCCTGAATCCACCAAGGCCGGATACGTACCCCCTTTGATACTCACAGGTATTTGGTACTCGCCAGCCTGATCGGGGGTGGCCTGTGGGACGTCCGGGACCCGGATCATCGTCCCAATCTCCATCACCGGACACCTGTCCACGAAATGATCCGGGTCCCTGCAACGCCAGCAGGCCAGCCCAGACCTACCCGCCGCTCCAGTGGCAGGGAGTGGGTTGGAGAACGGGCGCAGAGAGAGAGGAGCCCCGGAAGCACTATCCCCCCCTTCCCCCATAAGCCCCGCCCCCCTGGGCGGAGCCCTCAAACCCCCGAACTGGCCTGGGCCCATTCCCCCCCGGCCTCTGGGGGGAACACGGGGAAGGCCCGGTGGACGGGACCTAGGAAGAGGGACAGGGCGAGAGAGAGAAACAGAGGGGGGAGAGAGAGAGGTAGAAGTTAGTGGTTCGCCGACCCCTGGGCACACCACCATGTGGTCCTCCGCCAGGTCGATGGCCGTGTCCAGCGACGTGGGCCGGTGGCACTGGACCCACTCGGCCGTCTTCTTAGGGAGCCGAGTGATGAACTGCTCCAGCACCACCAGATCGATCACTTGGTCCACGTCGCTTCCCCCGGCCAATAGCCACTTGCGGCATGAGTCCCAGAGCTGCTGGGCCATCGCGAAGGGCCGGCCGGCATCGCCCCAGTCCGGCGACCGGCCGACCTGCTGGATGATGGCCCTCTTCAGGTCGTCGTAGACCAGGAGGTTCACCACCGGTAGCTGTTGTGCGGCCGCCTGGGCCTCGCCGGATAGCAGAGGGATCAAGCGCACCGGCCACTGTGCACGGGGCCACCCGCAGGCCTCCCCTGATTTTTGGAGTAATTCCAGGAAAGCCTCCGTATCGTCCTGTGGCCCCATCTTGTGCAGCGGCATGTGTACCGGCGCGGTGGGCTGCCTGGCGGCCTCGGTGTGAACCTCCCGATCGACCCAGCTCCAGAACCTCTCGCGGTCCTCCTGCTGGGCCTGGACGATGGCCTGGAAGCGCCTCTCTTGGTCGGTTCGGAGGTCCAGCAGGGCTTGATGTTGCTCGCGATGTAGGGCCGCGAGGGATGCGATGATGTCCGCAAGTGGCGTGGAGGACGAACTCTGCATGGCGGCGGCGTGGGTCCTTCTTCCCTCCCGGGTTTCGGCACCAGTGTAGTGATTCGGTAGGAAAGGAAGGAAGAGGACACGGGGGTCGGCAAGACTGCTGACGACTTTAATTATTCAACTCAAAACACAGCGCGCACACTTCAGTGTGTAACTTCTCATAAACACTCAGGAACAGTTTCACTTCCGGGTTGCGACCTTTCCGGCTTCCGGTTAACTCAGTCTCTTAGGGGGGTGCGTCAGCAGTCCGTCTCTCTCTCGCCTTCTTCCGTTTCTCCTGGCGTTTTATACTCTCTCCGCGCCCTTTACTGAAACGAGAGACAGGTGTTATCAATCTGCGTCCAACCCACTTACTTACCGCTCGTCCCACGGCTCTCTCTCCCGCTGCAGACCTTGCTGAACCACGCCCCCCGCCACACCGACTATCTCATATTCCACTATAAACTGCTCTTAACAAGTTAATAAACCGAAATAATTTGCCGAAAAATAACTTTGTCTCAGCCTACCTAACATTACAGCCTTTGTCTCCCTTCCTTGTAGCCTACCTGATTGTGATGTATTACAATATTCCTCTGTAATTGTTCCAAGCACGCTTAATTCACTTATAATTTCTGCTGTAAAAGTCCACTTTATTTCACAGTGACGGATTTATGCATCTGTGCAGATTTGCATTTCGACTCGAGTTAACTCAAATAACTTTGACTGTTTGCCCTTTTGAACTAATATAACGATTGCTCGTTCAGTGCCATGGCTGCTTACGTTAGCATTATTTATTTGCCATAATCTCTCTGAGCCGAGTCTGACTATCAGAACTTTAAGATTAAACAAGACGGTTCATTCATAGTATTATTAAAGTCATTACAGTCACTGCAGAAACTCGGGTTGCCATAGAAACATGACACGCGCTTAAGACTGCACTCGCACGTTAGCTGGAGCAACCTGAAATATGAGTTTTTTTACGCAATTTGAGCGTCACAGAAAACATTTATGTGACAGTTCACCTGAGGTCTTGTTGCTGATTTGAAATATATTCTTGAGTACATTACACATTACAGAGCGCATACATTCAATCTGCCCGCTTTCTAAACGGCTGAGAGAGCGTGAGCAAAAGAGAGAGAGAGCTTGTTTTTGTTGTTGTTGTATATTTCTAAACCTCATTTCCCAGCTCACACTTTTCTTTTCCTAATTCAGCGATTTGCAAGTTACACAAAACACACAAGCCGTGCTGACTCTCACGGCCAGGTGTTCTCCGAGTCCTATCGATTACACAGGCTACAACGTTAAACAGACCCTGGACCCTAAGTAATATATATTGGGATCCGACCTGATGGACCCAGCTGACCATTTAAAATATAGACCTGAACCCGTATGGGTTCCGGGTCGGATCCCGGGTCCATGGGTCTCGGGTGCCCTGTGAAGACCTCTAGCTGGAGTGTCGAAGAAGCTGGGTGAAGTACGAGGGACGATTGAGCCAAGTAGAAGCTGACTGCTCAACAGGCAGAGGTGGAGATATGGGCTTGGAGGTTCTAGGTGGAGCTAGTGGGTTGAGACTCCAGGGCTGGACTGGTAAGCTAACAGTCTAAGGCAGATCCACAATGGGTAGATGGAACAGAGACAAAGGCCTGGAGTGAGAGAGTGCAGGCAAGGCTGAAGGACTGGGCAGTGCAGGCAGGGTTTCACCAAACATTTTCTTGGACGATACAGGACAGACATACATTTCAGGAATAATCCTGAGGAGGTTGGAGTGGGAGGATGGGCAAGAACAGAAACTATGCGTGAAGAAATAGGCATGATGCAAGGAAATGAAACAGGAAACGCTCAATTTCCAGCCACTTTTGAGTGGATAGGGCTCCATGTCATCCCCTTACTTCACCAGTAAGTGTTGGCATGGGGGTAGTTTTCAGTCGCCAGATGATTATGACGGACACTTTCCTCACCGGCTCGGGTGTGGTTTTCAAAGGTCGCCCAGCATGCGGCATCTGGACGAAGGAGACTCAAGCCTGGCACATAAACTGCCTAGAGCTGAGAGCAGTCTTCCTGGGCCTTCGACATTTCCTCCCTTTTCTCACTGGGCACAATGTTATCATCAGGACAGACAACATGGCGGTGGTGTCACATATGAATCGCCAGGGGGGCTGTCGGTCGCGCACCCTGGACAGGCTTGCGCGCTGTCTCCTCCTATGGGCCAAGGGCAAATTCCTGTCCCTCCGGGCAGTCCATGTCCCCGGAGTTCTGAACCTCTGCCCTGTTGGTTCAGATCTGGAGTTTCTGCAGGAGAAGTTTTCAGCCAGGGCTGCAGCTTATACACTTAGAGTGTATATACTACTTAAACACTATCGCCGCTCATAGGGAGCTGGATGAGACGCCTCTGGGAAAGCATTCTTTGGTTTCATCCTTTATGAGAGGGGTTAAGCGCCTGAGGCCAGTTCGCTCCCCTGGTGTACCCTTGTGGGACTTATCTATTGTCCTGCAGGGTTTGACCAGTGCTCCCTTTGAGCCTTTAGAGTCAACTCCTGAGCAGGTTCTCACTCTTAAGGTGGCTCTTCTTTTGGCTCTAACTTCTTTGAAGCGAGTAGGGGACTTGCAAGCCCTCTCTGTTAACGAGGCTTTCTTGGATTTTGCTCCCGACCTGGTTAAGGTCTCTCTCAGACCCAGGCCGGGGTATGTGACCAAGGTGTTGTCTACTTCCTTCCGCTCGCAGGTCACCATCCTCCATTCTGGGAGGTTCGGGTCTAACCAGTTGCTAGTGTGCTTCAGAGCCGGCCGCCGTGGGCTTGCCGCATCAAAGCAGAGAGTTTCACACTGGGTGACGGAGGCTATCTCTTTAGCTTATTAGGTGCGCAGAGTTCCTTCACCTCTGGGCATTAGCACGCTCTACTAGGGGTGTAGCCTCTTCTCAGGCACTCTCCAAGGGGGCTCTCTTGGAGGACATTTGTGTTGCGGCAGGATGGTCCTCACCTCCCATTTGTGTCAAGTTCTATAGTCTAGACCTTGACACGGCTCCGGGTTCGCATGTTCTGTCAGCTTAATCCAGCCGTTCAGGTCTTCCTGACGTTAGTGTCAGATGCGGCAGCGCTACTAGCTTGGCGTGTGTGGTATACCGTTCCCCATATGCGTCATTTCACAGCATCGAGTGAACCTATGAAAGAGAACGTCTCAGGTTACTCACTTTACCTATGTTCTCTGAATAGGGAACGAGACGCTGCGCATGCTGCCAAGCTTCCCGCACTACCGACAAACCGTTTTGCTCGGCAGAGAAATCTGGGGAGAAGATGGCGTGCGTGCCAGTATAGCTAAAAGGTGATGAGCTAGAGGGGCGGCGCTGCGCCATTAGCCAATGAATTGGCGTGATTCTATAAGGGCTTCAGACAATCGGCACGCCCAAGGGCGTAACCCCATATGCGCCATTTCGCAGCGTCTCGTTCCCTATTTAGAGAACATAGGTTACTTGAGTAACCTGAGATGTTTTCTTTTCACCATCAGCTCTGTTTCTGCTCAGTTTTCTCTTTTGGTTGATTGTTTATATTTTTCTATATTTTTACTTGTTATTCTTTTTTGTGTGTGTTATTTTTCCCTTTGTTCCCTTTGATTCTTTGGAATGAAAAGTGTGTTATAAATAAAATATATTATTATTATTATTATTATTATTATTATTAGGGCCCAAGCCCTGAAAGGGCGCAGAGCCCTATTGTTCTTCTAAGGATTATTATTAGGGCCCAAGCCCTGAAAGGGCGCAGAGCCCTATTGTTCTTCTAAGGATTATTTGTTATTATTATTATTAGGGCCCAAGCCCTGAAAGGGCGAAGAGCCCTATTGTTCTTCTAAGGATTATTATTAGGGCCCAAGCCCTGAAAGGGCGCAGAGCCCTATTGTTCTTCTAAGGATTATTAGGGCCCAAGCCCTGAAAGGGCGCAGAGCCCTATTGTTCTTCTAAGGATTATTTGTTAGGGCCCAAGCCCTGAAAGGGCGCAGAGCCCTATTGTTCTTCTAAGGATTATTATTATTATTATTATTATTTTAACCCGACTATTTGGGCATTTTCGAGACCCTTCCCATGCTCGAAAACTCTTGAAACTTTGCACACGCATCAGAATGCGCGGCCATCAGGGCCGGGCTGAGGCTGGGACCCGGGCGTGGCAGGGGGGCTCGACAGCGCCCCCTAAAGTGGGGTCTGAAAACATGGTCTATAAATCAAACACACTTGCACGTACATATATGAAACTCGGTACACATATAGAGCTCATCGGGCCGAACAACTTTCGTGCTCTAAGTTATGCGTCAGCCCAACAGGAAGTGAGCTGTTATGGGTTGTTCGGAAAACGCATGCTCTGGAATTTGCGATACTCCTCCTGGACGATTGACCCGATCAGCACCAAACTCGGTCAGCATGAAGTCAAGACACTGAGGATGCTAAATTGCGAGCAACTTTTTGATATCTCAAACGGTTTGGCCGTGGCGAAGAGACGAATTTATGGCGAGAAAAGGGAAACAGGAAGTGTGTTATAACTTCTGCATTCATTAATTCATTTTGATGAAACTTCAGCTGTGTGTTCGTTGTAAGAGGCCGATCACATGGATATGACTTTTGTGAGTCAAAGTTATAGCGCCACCAACTGGCAGCAGGAAGTGTGTCACTTTCAAAATTGCTTTAAATCCCCATCTTATTTTCACCCGATTTACTTCAAACTTCATCATAATAATGTCAAAACATAGCAGATATTGACATATGAATGGATTCCTGATTCTTGAAATACTGTTGTCATGGCAACATGTCAAAGTCTAATAATCTTTTTATGTGTTTTTGAGACTCTTAGCATGCTTGAAATTGCATGAAACTCAACACACACATCTGACATGCTGTCCAGAAGATGCAAGCAAAGACTCAGAAACGGGCGTGGTAGAGGGGCTCAGTAGCGCCATCTTTTGTCCAAAGCGGGGGGTTAGTTTTATCTGTAGTCACCAAACTCGGTATATATATTGTACATTTCGAGCCGGACAACTTTCTAATTTACAGTCATTAGCTCTGACCAACAGGAAGTCAGATAATTTGGTTTAAATTTTAAAAAAATCATAAAAACAAGCTCTGAGTTTTTACCTTCTCCTCAAAAGCGATTCATTCAATCTCCTCCAAACTCGGACAACATGAAGTAAATATACAGAAGATGCTAAAATGCGAATGGTTATTTGATATCTCAAACGGTCTTCCCGTAGCAAAAGCCTAAAAAACACAAAATAAGAACACAAGTGCCTGGTTCATAAATAAGGCTATACTCCCACCTGCTGGTTATTCTATATATCACACTGGCTGTTTTTTTTTCTTTTTTTTTTTTTTTTCAACACTTATGCTCTCACTTAAATGACCAGTAGAGGGCAATATTGTATAAGTTTTCAAGCAAAAAAAACTTGCCTCTGTGTGTGTGTGTGTGTGAGAGAATGGTTTTCTAGCATTGTGGGGACTAACACCTGAATGCACACAGTCTCATGGGGACTCGTGTCACTGTAGGGACCTAAATTGAGGTCCCAATGGGTACAAAAGCTTATAAATGTGCGTTGACCTGCATTTAAGGAGAAAACATTATATGAAAAACATATAAGGAGAAAACATTATTCTGGGTTTGAATAAAAATTTTTAAAGGGTAACGTTAACACTCCAGAGGCCGACGATGCTCCTTCATTCATTCATGCTAGCGAAGCAGCAGCGCAAGAGATAATGAGACCACTAACTAATCTTTGAACATTGAACAGTCATATTCTTATACTGAATGTCACTACAAAAGCGCAGGAATAATAAGTTCAAAGCTAATAGCCTATTACAACAGATTTCCTCAAATAAAAGTTACGCCAGTAGTTCACGTTACCACGGCAACCATTTGCGTGTCAGGGTTTGTCTGAAAGCGTCTGAAGTATGAAAATTATCTGTACGTTAGACTAGGGTGACCACCCGTCCCGCGTAGCGCGTGCACGCACAGCGTTTGAAGCAAAATTCATGCGTCCCGCAAATTGAGACCGTGTCACGCATAATTAATGCTTGCTCAAAAAGAAGTTGGTCGCTCTATATCCTCGTACCTCAGGCAGCCAAACCAACATTACTTGACAGTTCAGCGTGCTACTGTTGCCGCACCCACCCCTCAGTTGAACTGCTGTTGTCAACTTTTTCGTTGTTGTCATGACAGCGCACGCACGTGCATACCAGAGACACTTACAACTTTTTAGATGCGCACTTTCCTATTCGAAAAATGGAGTCTTTAGGCTCCGCAATCATCAATTAAAAAGAGAAGTAATGGGTACAAGAAATACTGGAAAAATTAATATTTGTGACTGAAAGGTGTTAAAAAAAGAGACAGCTTTTTGTGACCCTTGCCACTGTCGCCTTTGGCTTGGCTTGCTCAGTTGGGGACACTAAAAATATGATTAAAAGTTATTCAACTTATTATACAAATAAAATGTATGAATTAGGTCTTATTTAATTCTATAAACTTAAATACTGATCTGCCAACATTGTTGCTATATGATAACATAAACTAAGCTGATAACAGCCAAATCTAATTTTGTCGCAATATTATCCTGTTTGACACTGTGAAGCTGCTTTGACACAATCGTGATTGTAAAAGCGCTATATAAATAAAGTTGATTGATTGATTGATTGACCTTTGAAAAACATCTTTCTCAATCGGACATGGAGAGTAAAATACGATGTCAAACGACACAGACTCACACTGCAAAAAATGCTTTTCTTTCTTAGTATTTTTGTCTTGTTTCTTGCCAAAATATAAATAAAAAAATATCAAGCAAAAGTAATAGTCTTGTTTTGGGAACAAATAACTCAAAACTAAGAGAGGTTTTGCTTAAAATCAGACAAATAATCAGCCAATGGGGTAAGAAAAATAATCTTAATTCAAACAGAAAACAAGAATAATTCTTACCGCATTGGCAGATTGTTTGGCTTAATTTTGAGCTATTTTTTCCCAAAACAAGACAATAATTTTTACATGTCTATTAAATGTTTCTTAATGTAAGAATTTTTACATATTTAGAATTGAAACAAGACAAAAATACTAAGTAAGAATGCTTGTTTTTTTTTTGTTTTGTTTTTTTTGCAGTGCAGACTTTACTAACATGGAAGTTCACCATCCTTCCTCCCCTTCTCGTTCCGTGAACTGGAGTTAACTTTACTTTTAGTTTAACTTAACACTTTTTTTTTTACTGTTCCTGTGTTGAGCGACTTCAGTTTCTGTTAATCCTATAATTTTATATTATAATTGATTTAAAGTGAATAAATTGTAATGAAAAATAAGTAAAGTAAATTAGCTAAAGTAAATCGTAGGCTAAGTGGAAGTGCATCTGTCAGTTCATTGAATGTTCAAAATATTATGTCAAAAATACTCATTGGTTGGCCTATATTCATGAGCATACATCAGCAATTAGCCTACACGTGTTTAGGGGAATAGGGCATTATTAATATACCATGTAAGGTGCTATGTGCTAGAAATGGGTAAACCTCTATCTGCCCGTCTGCCCGTGGGGTGGGGCACCGCCGCGCCAGGCAGTGTCCCACATTGTCCCTCAGAAACATACCCTTTGTCCCCCCTTGGGCTTTTTAGCAGGTGGTCACCCTACTGTAGACATGACGGGCAGCAAAAATAGCAAAAGAAAAGCTTAACATGTACTTACAACTGCATTATTTATCTGTATTTTCTTCATTAGGATGTTGAAAGCAAGTGAATTAGCGCTGGACTGAAGCCGTTCTCATCATGTGATCAAGGGAAGACATTTCTTAAGGCGTGGTGAGCTCCTGCCAGGGGCGTGGATAGTGAGCTGTTGGAAGTACCATCCTACCCATGATCCTACCTCACGAAGCACAACAACGTCCAATAGGAAAACTCGACTGCAGTAGCCCCCGTTCAACCTTAAGAGGGCAGCACTAAGACGTTTTTACACCATATATTATAGAATTAAACACTTTATACCCAAATGTCAAAACATTTACTCTAATCATAATGTATTCTACTCTAATGTATTTTGGATGCTTCAAGAGATTCTAATTAACCCACTGATGTCACATATGGACTACTGTGATGATGTTTTTATTCCCTTTCTGTATAGTGTAGTGTGCATATAGGCCTACACGTGGATACGCTCTCGGAGTCTGATTAAATATAAAATACCTTAAACTGTGTTATGGAGGTCTTACGGGTGTGGAACTACAAAGTCATATAGGCTAATGACATCTTTTTTTTTTTTTTTTTTTTTTTTCTTTTTTTTTTTGGGAACTAACCCTGAAAGCCTTATATTCAACTGTATTTTCTATGTTTTTGATATGTGTGAATAAGGGCTGCATTGTCAAAAAAAATGAAATTGATCTGACGCCCCTGGAAAAAAGGCATTTCTGAGAACTGTTCCCTTTTTTTAGTTAGGCCTGAACTGTAGGCTATTATGTCCTATAATGTACAAATAAATTGGGCAAAGCATTTCTAAAACAAAACAAAAAAAAACACATGTCAACATTAGATAATGTGAGGATACAATGATTTCACACACACTTGGAATTGGCAACGAACTTTTTATTTGAATAATCTGGGAGCTCTTAAAAGAGCTGTTGTTAAGTTAAACGCATTTCTGTTGACACTATCTGCTGATCGCCACCTGCAGAGCTTCTCGTATGTTGCGGACCAACAGCTGGTTTCCGTCAGCGGTGAGGTGGACACCGTCTGGGAGTAGATGCGAGAGGCTGATGTTCGGGTGGCGAATGCAGCGCATCTGTCTCTCTGCCAAGAAGGCAGAAATTGCACCGTTGAGCCAGCGCCGGCGTCTTTCGATGCCATAACCAGTCCTTCCAGTCTGACCCCTCCAGTTCAGACGTGGCAGAATGTCCGAAAACAGCACGCTGGTTCTGGGAAACAGTCTGAAGATCTCAGCAAGGTCTGACTTCATTTCCCGAAGGAAATCCAGATGGTTGCGACCCCCCCGACACAGACTGTTCCCACCGAGGTGGATAATCAGCACATCAGGAGCAGGAGCCTTGGCCCTAAGAGAGCGCAGCGTTGGAAACAACTGTTCCCAGAGTCTGCCTCCTCGGCCTTCCCAAGTGATCTGGCACTCAAGTCCGAGGTTCCTCCCCATGTGATGTTCACAGATGTGAGTGTACAGCCTGCGGATAATAGAACTGCCAATGATCCACACACGTGATGTCATCTTGAAGAAGAGTGAAGCGAGCTGTAATTTGTCTCCTGTATTTATGCTGCCTTGTTCATGGCTGGAATTTTCACACCTAATTTGTCACACCACCTATGATGTGCCAGCAGACGTATAGCCACGCCCATTTTTTCCTCTTTATTTTTCTCTTTATTTTCTCAATTTTTTTTCCAAAAATGTTCTCAACACTTTTTCTATTTTATCACCCTCTTTATTTTCTCAAAAGAATAACCAGCTATGGTTATGATGTGAAACAGTTGTGTAATTTTTATTTTATTTTATGTATTTATTTATTTAGCTTTTTTTTTTTTTTTTACTTTTTTTTGATTAATGGAAATTTCACATGATCCTTCAGAAATCATTATAATATGATGATTTGATGCTCGTTTATTTAATCGAAAATACAGTTAAATGTATTTCTGATATTTACCATTTATACCATTTATATGATAGCAGTAATAAACTGAATAATAAACTGGCTATAATAAACTGAAAACAGGTCGTTTTGAGTTTTGTGCAGATTGTTACATCAGAAATAAATGGACATGACAAGATGCATTTGAAACACAATCTGTTAAATATTCAAAACATAGGCTATTGCTTTCTTAGCTTGAACACGTGATTTGTGTTAATCAAAACGGTTGTTTGGGATCTTTGGATATGCTTGTTATGGGACTAACATTGAATGTAATAACTGTTTATTTACCATTGAAAATCTTGTTATGGGACTAACATTGAATGTAATAACTGTTTATTTACCATTGAAAATCTTGTTATGGGACTAACATTGAATGTAATAACTGTTTATTTACCATTGAAAACAGTTTAATGTGGGAAAAGAAATTCGTTTTTGGGGAGGTTTTTTTTAAATTGTCCACAAATTCACAGCTCTTATGATCAACTCCCGGTGGCAGTTAATGCTAATGTTCGTTCTTTTGTGTCAATAGATAGACCTTTGCATAAGCGGCCAACAAATTCACAGCTCTTAAGATCAACTCCCGGTGGCATTCAATGGCAATGGTCGTTCTTTTGTGTCAATAGAGAGACATCTGCATAAGGGCCGCCAACATGACTAGCTGTTTTCACCAATGGACGGCCAATTTTTGGACGGCCAATTTACTTTAAGCACATATTTGGCCACATTAGTGGTTATAAAATAAATAATTGCTTTTTTTAATGAAAAGTAAAGCTCAATGTTTAATACAAATGTTAAACAAACTATATTGTTTAATCAAATCAGAAAAAGGATATTTAACTATTTAAGAGATTATGTTTTAAATTCATGTTGTCATGTCCATTTATTTCTGATATAAATATTTCCTTGTGGGTTTTATGATATATGAAATGGGACATTATTACTCCACTCTTTTGTCTGCCACTGCCACTAGATTTGTAGGTGAAAGTTTGGTGTAAATCATATAGACAACACTTGTAGAGAAGCTATGGAAGCAGTGTGATATGAATGTATATTTATTTGTAAAATTATGAAAAAGTTAAAAGTAGAAGCAATAGGCTAAAACAAGCAAAACAATATATTAAATTGACACAAAAAAAGCCTATACATTCTTCCAAAAACTCACACAAAAAGAAAGTGACATATATATCTATTTAAAAAAAGTGCACATTCAAAAAAGTGGCAAAGAGGTAAAGTGGCAAAACGGGTCATGAATCTTCATCATGTAGGTCTATAAAAGAAAAGAGAATGTTGAAATAGTTTCCTTGGAGATGAACAGTAAAATATATATATTTGTATTGATGTGAAGCACAGAACAATTTAATATTTTACCTTCTTTGCACAACTCTTTAGGCGTACCTTCTGCATTTTCATTTGACACCGTTTGTGTGCTGGCGTCATTTAGGTCTGTTGAAAAAAAAAAGATAATGTTATCATTGTTTTATTGGAGAATAATAGTTTTTAAAAGAAAAAGAAAAGTGTTACGATTGAAGCACTGAAATCCTTACCATCTCTGCACAAATCTGTCATGGCAGCTAGTAGCTCAGCTTTAACCTGAGCTTCTGCCAGCTGTGCTTTTGATTTATTGAGCTCTCCTCTCAATGTCTTTATTGTGCTCTGATGAGCAATATTTTGTTTTTGCCATCTTGACATAATTGTCACCATCTCAGTAGCCAGGGTACAAAGCTGTTGTGCCGTTTCCCTGGGGCTGACTGTGGGGTCATGGCACTTGTACTATTGAAAGGGCAAAAAAAAAAGTTTTAAAATCTGTGTAATCATATTTTCAATATGTAGATGTAATATGATATAGAAATCAAAGCAAAACGATAAAAGCAAAAAATATATTTCTTACAGCAAGCAATTGGAGGCGGTCGTGGATGGTGTCAGCCTCAGGATGTTGGATTTTTGGGATCTTTGTAGGGGATGCCATTATCTGAAATGTTTATTATAAATGTATTTACACATTGACACACAAAATATCAATCAAGCATGTACATATGTATAGCAGTGTTATACACAAAAAAAGAAAGAAATATATATAAATACATATAAGTATATCTTTCAAAGCATTAACAATCGGAATTGTAATATATATTACAATTATAAATAAATATATATACTGCCAAAGGCAAAAGACCTTAACTTACTGGAGTGTGGAACTGAGAAAAATGACTTTACAGATCAAAATCATTATAGTAACACCTTTATAAAATCTAATGATCATGGCATTTATTTTGGATGATTTATAATTAATTATAACCATCTTTTTAATATAATTTGCTTTGGTTGCATTCTGATGCCATTATTAAGGACACAATACCTCTAGTAAAGCAGACGGATCTCACGAAAAATGCATAAATAGTATGAGTGTGCAATGTCGTGGAATGTATACGCCAAAACTAATTTTGGCATGCATATGATACGCTGTTTTTTGCGTGCATATGATACGCATTTTATGGCATTATACATATGAACCCACTACCCTAAACCTATGCAAGAGAGCGTGTCATATATACGCCATAAAGTGCGTATCATTTGCACGCGAAAAACAGCGTATCATATGCACACCAACATGAGTTTTGGCATACACATTCCACGATTGCACACTTAATTATATGAACAAGATAAGCTTATTTCTAATGAGTAAACATTTGCATATATAATGCAAAGATATAACACATAGAACAAAGAACAAATCATGCAAAAATTTAAAATGCATATGGAATTTGTTATAAATTAAATAGCAAATAGTGTTGCTGGTTAATCAAGGGTTAAGTTTGGCTATCAAGCTCTTTGACAGCGCTGACTGGATCGGATTGGCCAATCATAGGCTAAACAGAGTAATTATTTGTTGCAATATGTTTTTAATGTTTTTATTTAGTAAAAAAAGATATGATAGACTACATAGCTTAATTACTTTTACATCGATTTGAATGAAAATTGCCTAGGCTAAAAGAATAACTTTTAGATTGATCTGAATGACAACTAGGAATAATTCTCAGAATGCTTGTCGATTAAACATCTCCGATGACGTTCATTGCCATGGATTTTATCGGGTTTACAAGAAAAGGTAGGATATATGGATATAATTGCGAACTGTTACTGATTGTATGGGTGATCGCACGCTGATAAAGGAGATATTGAATGTCCCAAAAGGCCTATAGCCTATATATATATATATATATATATATATATATATATATATATATATATATATATATATATATATATATATATATATATATATATATATATATATATATATATATATATATATATATATATATGAAGAAGAAAAGAAAGAAAAACCCTTTGAGTTAGGCTACCATGCAAATTCAAACATTTTGTTCTTTTAATTTAAATTAAAGCGTGGCACGCCCATCCTTCCGTTAAAAATAATGGTTGTCGGTGCTGGAATATAGCTATCGTAGCAACATACATACTTTTTGGAATGAATTATCAAGA